>NC_056748.1:829118580-829286080 GCF_019279795.1 Protopterus annectens | reverse complement strand
ATGCAAAACCAGCGACAGTTAGGAGCTTTGTGTGGCTGATGTATTTACCAAGTATATAATGCAGTGCGTAGCAGGCTGGTAGAAATGGATGCTAACCAGAAGTAATATGGAGTGTATTTAATCTAACATCGAGAGCAGTTTGTATAAGCATAGCAGCTAGTCTGTTCTTGTCAAACTGAACATTTAGGAGCAGAAGACATTACCATTTTAATCTTTTCCAGGTTGCTCGCTGTGCTGTGAATCCTACAACACTCAGATAATTTCTCGGGTTTTGGGTTAGAGGGAATTTCATTTCTTTTTTCCATTTTTGGAGCTACACAGTTATTGAGATGACAAAGAAGCTCATCCTCAATGAAGATGCAGTTTAAGACGGTGTTTAATCTAAACTGAATGATTTAACAATCCAAGAAAAGCCAGGCACACTGTAATCAAACAATTAAAGAACTGGGAGTGCAGTGATGTTGTGCTGATGCTGCCTACCTCACCTGAAGGAAACAAGTGGTTTGTTAAAGGGTGCCTGTAGCCTTGGACGTTTAATTATTCATGGCAAAATGGAATTTTACAGTAAGATAATATAGATTTCGCTTTTCCCCTTTCTTCTAAAGTCTTCATTTCTGTTTTCAGGGACTGGCCTTCTTCATGCTTCTTTAATAAATTAAATAAAATGAAAACCCAGTTTCTGACATGACTTGTTGAACAGAATTCAGATTAAATGAAACACTGATGACGCAATGGCATGTTTTAACATTTCTGGTAAAGTCTAGAAGCTGTGAATACAATTTAATTGAAATCTTTCCATTATAGAAAGAAATAAACAGTAAAGTGTTGTTTTTTTAGTTATTAGCACAATCACAGAATCACTAACATCTGCTTTTAACCTGGAGCAAAAATTACCAGTTCAATGAAACCTGGGAGTAGTTGCTTGGTTTATGGTCTCTGTGACCCTAAAAGCAAGAAAGCTCAATACATCTGTGTATGTACATGTTTAGTGTGTGTGTGTGTGTGTGTGTGTGGGGGGGGGGGGTTGCTTTGTTCTATTTGCTAATTACGAAGAACAAGAAAACAGGTAGGAACTTGTCAAACTTCAACTAATGGACAGACAAAGCAATTCCCATGGAAACAGTTCTATGTAGGCAAAACTGAAAGGGCTCTCCATAGGAGGCTATATGAACACCTCTACGCTATTAGAAGTGAAGATGAGAATAATGCCCTATATAGGCACTGGAAGGGGAATGTATTATGTAAAACTTTTCACTTTGGGATTTTAGAAATTGTAGGAAGTGATTTGAGGGGAGGAAATTGGAAGAATAGACTTGAGAGGGAAAAGTTAATGTGGCAGTTTAGACTAAATTCCACCCCCACCCCCCCGGTATAAATGAAGCATGTATTATCATGCCAGTACTGAAGTAAAAGGCATTAAAGCTTTAGAAGGCATTTTTTATCAAAATGGATTTTAAATAAGGCATTTAATATACACAATGTGAATTATAGTTTTGTAATATTGCATTATTGCACATTTAAATATTTGGAAGTATTCTTATATATTTTTTATGTCATTAATAAGATGGTTCTGAATTAATTTAAAAGCATTTTTAACTTTTGCCCTTATAAGGACTTCCTTACATTTTGGCTCTTAATTGACAATCAACTTTAATAGTTCATCAGGGACTATTTAAGTGTGGTACTGATGTATTTTAATTTGTTCTGAAGATGTCTTGGGTTACAAGACGAAAGCATGCTTGACTACTGGTTTGGATTATTGCAATAAATCAACTTTTTATCTGCTTTGGAGGTTGGTGCAACACTTTTTTCCTACTGTTTCCATAGGAATTGCTTTGTCTGTTCACTATTGCTAATTAAAACGTAATAAAGTTATGCTGAATACATAAACCCAGAGGACATCTCAGAGAGAAGCAAGATGGAAACTTCTGCCTGAGCTAACAAGGTCTATTGTTTTATGAGTTTTCATCTTGCTTCTCTCTGAGATGTCCTCTGGGCTCCCACCCCTGACTTTGCAATAGAAAACTCGGACCCTGTGAAGCAATGAGCCCTAGTCGCAATGGCACCACTAGCTACCCTTGAGTCTTGATGACTGGAACAAATGTGTAGCCAAGATAACACCTTTGTCTTAAACAACTGCTCTATTTGCATTTATGTTGCTACATTTATGAGCAGAAATAACAAAGCTGTGAGTTTTTATGAAAGTTCATGTTAAACCCAAATGATGACCAAATGACAACCGAGAGAAAGCATAAACAGAATGTGGGAGTGTTTTAGAGTAGTGATGAGCTCTGCTTCACCAGTCCACTGTGTTTTCTTTTGTAGCTGCAACAATGCATTTTGCAACTCATTAAATAATAGTTTGGTTGTCATCTTTAGAACTAAGTTGACGTAGGAACCCTGCTAGCCAACATGCAGATTGCAAATGATTGTGAACCAAATAACATGAAAACTAGACATTGCTTTATTTGTTTAAGAAATTAAAACATTTTTAATTATTGGTTTATTCCAATTACTGCAGCATCCCACACACACACACACACACACACACACACACACGTTAAACTCTACTGCAGTGGAAACAAATACTCTCTCCCAGCACTTCGGGATAAGCATTAAGAACACTGAAGCAGCAGATTTGCAAACCTCTCCCTAAATGACACACACTCCCTTAACCATGGAAACAAACTCTGCTCCCCCTGGCAACAGCACCATTGCAAACCTCAGAAAGGAAATGAGGTGCAGAATGGCTAAGCATTAAACAATAATGAGCAGTGGCATTGCAAACCTCTTCCTAAATGAGCAGGAACACACACACTCCCTAAATAGAAATAATAACACTTACTTCAGAACGGAAGCAAATTAAGCAATAAGAACACTTACAAATTGAGCCCTCAGCAAATTAAGCATACTGCAGACAGGAAGAAGAATTGAGTAGATTTTAAGTGAAAGTTTTGCCGGTCTCTCACCCATACATGTTGCTGTACGGAAAGAGTAGTACACACCCACTCCATCCCACAGCCAAATTCCGACAGACTCACAAAGCTGACATCATCGCATGCATCCCCTGCATGTTATGACATCAGCAAAAAATTCACCCAAAAAATGTTTGAAAAAAAACACAACAATTTGGAAATTAAAGGGGCCACTCAGAAATTCATGACACCCCATTATTTTTGAGAGGTCTGCTTCATACCCTTTAGAAAATATATAATCTGTTATTCTATCAACTTTCTAAGTTTGTAAGTGCAATATTTAAAAAGTGTTCCTATTTTTGGTCCTTTCTCCCCCCATTATATATGGTTTTGTTGAGATTTCTTGCTCTAAGAGGTTGAGAGGCATGATCCCCAAATGACTTAGCCGTACTGCAGGAAGGTTTGTCCCAAATTAATAACTGGTGCCAAAATCATGGTCTGAAACTAAATGCCAAAAAAATGCCTTATTGTATACTTTGGTAAGTCATCTACCCCAGGGAACTACCACATTGACAATACGCCCCTAAGAGATGACCCAGTTGTTCAGGATTTGGGAACTTATGTGGACAGTGGCCTAACTTTTGACCAACATGTGTCTATTGCTGTAAGAAAATCCTTCTATATTGCACAGCTTATAGACAAAGGGATTGTGTCTAGATCTAGGGATGTCATTGTCCATCTTTATTCAGCCCTTCCTAGGCAGTCACTGAATGTAATGCCCTCTTTAGGCATGTATTTGTCTAGACATATACAACAACTGGAATGCATACAGAGATACTTACTAAAAGGATACAAATTCTAAACAATATATCCTACATGGACAGACTCAAAGCCCTGTCACTATATTCTGTATCCCACAGACTGTCAATAGGTGACCTGTATATGGCATAGAAATACCTTATTAAAAGGATACAAAGCCTGCACAACATGCCTTATGTAGACCAACTGAAAGCCCAGTTACTGTATTCAGTACCCTTTAAACTGCTAAGAGGTAACTTGTGTCTGGCATACAAGGCATCCTCTGACTAATTATTGATGTATTTACTGCAAATCAAATGGCATCAGAAATACTCAGTCTAGGAATCTAAACTGCTTATGCAACATCATCAGAATGGTTTTGAGGTACAGCTATATGTTGCAGAGCATGCCATTGCTGTGGGACAGACTCCCCAGCCACATAAAATAAAGCTGATCCCTGTCCATATTTAACTTAGATCTACAGATGGGAAGTAGCAAATTTAACCCAGGACTGCCCCCTGTTCTAATGGACAGAGATAGTTCCTAAATGTTTTATTCCATGCATGGGTCCCTTCAAATTATCAATGGTATGATCCTAGTTATTCCTATTAGGTGTAATATATAATTACCAACCATAGGATGGGTAAGGCTAATCTATAACCAAATGGGGTACATTAACTAGCCTTAAAATGGCCCACAAGGCAGCTATCCTAGTACTTAAAAATGAACCTATAATGAAGTTTAACCCTCCTGACAGAAATAATTGCCCTAAATCAACAGCTTAAAACTAAGGTTACCCATGCTAAAACACATGCTACATCCTGTGCTCCCTCTTACACTGACTGCTGTTTGCTCTTTTTTTATCTCTATTCCCATTCCAGATGTGAAAGGCAGACTGTATGCTTTCAGAAAAAAACAACTTTTAGGAAAAAGTGTACTGCTAAATTTAAATAAAACTCCATTATGCATTCTTCTAGTGAATGCACATAGGTATTAATGCTGCTAGGAAAGCTGATGTCTCTAATTCACTTACAATAATTTCAAACTTTATTTTTACTTATATCTCTTTTACTTTTACCTTTTGCTCAGGAAACAATGCTCAGAATTCTCAAGATTAATTCCCTGTACCTGTAGTTAGCTTGTTGCCATGGAAACACAGAATCTATAAATGGCCTGAGCTGCAGAAGTCTGAACTCCCACTGAACATTTATTTGCTAAATGAAAAAAAAGGTAATATCACTGTACATACCAGGGACTCAGCACTTCTCCACTTCTCGTGGCATTCAGTATGTTTTCTTATTTTTCAAGCCTACTTGCTTACAGAAAAAAAGTTATTTTTAGATTAAGCCAAGGTCATTAATCTAGACATTCACCTAAGAAAAAGAAAGAGAAAGCATCTCAACTCTACATATATTATAATCAGTAAACATTTACACCCAATTCCCCAAGATTACAGCATAGTAACTTAAACATGCTTTGTCCAGTCTTTCTTCTCTTTTTGTATTGTAATACCTATATTACTTAAGCCAAAAAAGTACTTGTTTCCTTTAATATCTTTATCACATACAATAATCACCGAAAAGACTCACCCTCACCTCCTCATTTTAGATACACAACTGTATGCTACACAAATCTGCTTTTCAATCTAACATATAATTTATATTATGAAATGTTTTGTACAAATACTGTTAAGAACAAAAATTGTTTTACTTACAGTTCTTTTTCCCTTTTAGTGTCCTAAACATTAATGACATGAAATGGGATATGCTTGTCAGTCTACCAACAAGTTTAATAAAGTCAGCAAAAATCCAATTATTCTCAGCCACTTTTTCTTGCAAAGCCACATTTCACAAATTTGACTGATGCTTTATAATCTCACATTTATTCACCAATTTTAGTTTTTTTGCTGGTTGTTTTCCTGTTCATCTCCATCTCACAGCACCGGAATCTGGATCAAGTCCAAGGTAATCCCAGTTTATCTTGTCAACACCTGTGTTTTTTTCCGTCTCTGAAGCATTTAACTTTGGAGCACTGGAAAAGGTTTCACTGGCAAAATCTCACTATTAGCTTTATTGTCAGAAAAATGAGAAGCAGGGTCCACTTCTGTTTTATGTCTAACTTTATGTTGGACAAACCTTTGTATTCATGCCATAGTCTATTCTACATCAAAAATGTCTGATCCTCCAGGAAAAAATATTCTGAAGATGGCCGGATACAGCAGCTTGAATATCATATGTGCCTCAACATTTGATTGCTAGGATAAATCTGCTTCTCTTCTGCCTGCTGTAGTGAATAATCATTTTCTACAAACACTCTACTGTCTCCAATTTTTTAATACTTTGCACTTCTGCCACAGTCTTGTCAGGATCAATTCTTTGTGCTGGTATGATTGCATTTTTACTAATACAGGTCTTGGTTGCTTTCTCACGGCAATGTTTGGAGCATACATTCAATGTGCCATTCCAAATAACAGATTGTGCTCTGAAGCACCAGTCCAGTCCAGTTGCTGATTTATGCAGTTTTAACAGTTCATCTAAATAGCTACTTAAAGCTTCTTCTATTTTTCCAGCCTTTTTGTTATTCTGAGCACATCTGATTTTTTTCCTCTCAGTTTACTGGTAGCCAGCTCTTGTACCAAAGCTAGGAGTTTAACTGATTTTTGCTAAAAAGTTGCAGGATTCTTCACAGTCAGTGTTTTCTCTTCATCATTTCTAGTTGGATTTTCTTTCATGTACTCAAAGTATCTTCTTTGCCGGCTGCCAGTCAGTGTGCTTATTTGCCAATAACTGATTTTTACTCAAGCTGGCAAAATTACCAGCCTTCATTTCTCATTTTTTTTCACACTGGGAGAGCTGAAATTAAGTGCTGATCAGAGTACAGCCATCTAGAAAGATGAAACTACTATTTTTGATTTTAGGTAGAGTTTCTGGGATCTGGTCCATAGGGAACTTAAGGAAAGGAGATTTTCTTGATTCAAGGGAGGGAACTCAGGGATAAATGGGAATGGTGAAATTAAATAGACTTTGTCAGCTGGGATTTTGGCTATGACTTCCATATCAGAATAGATAATACCACTCAGACGAAGCCTAATGAAGTGCTGGGTGTTATAGCTAAAACTCTCAATATAGTTTAAAAATGGCCTTATGGTTATCCATGGATTAGGTGGCTACTTTCATATCCTACTTAGTATTCTTAATGATATACTTAAATCCTTTGTTGGTCTGCCTACATACTTTCTTATGGTTGAAGGTGAGCGATCTTGTTTATAAAACAAGTAGTTTTTAATTTTTTCCCTTATTATGCAGTTTTTTTTCAGAAATTGCACTACATAGAGTTATTTTTGAAACTGATATTATACTTATGCCAGATAGGGATGTAATTCCCTATGCAACGTTTTACATGTGTGTAGATGTCCAAGGCATTTGTAGCAGCTCTAGTGACTAGGTTTGTGCTAGGTATAGTGTGCCTGTGAATTTCATCACTCTTTTTGACAAGGAAATTTGTTTTGTTTTGCTGTTATTCTCTGAATATGGCAGAATTACTAAACAGGATTGTATGGATTCTGAATATGACAGAATTACTAAGAAGGACTGTATGGATTCTGAGGGAGAGGATAACATCTTTGTGGCTAAATTTTATCAAGCAGAGAATTAGATTTGTACAGATGAAGGCTGAAGCTACATTTATAAGGACAGGTTCAAGTATGTTGTCAGCTCTAGTGGAATACCTCTCAGCTGTCACAATGTTCAGATTGTTGCCTCATAGTTTTGATCTGCTCCTCATACACCTTGTTGTTTTCTAACAAATCAGTGAAGACACTGAAGTCACTAAATAATGAAAGGTGTTTGAGTTTCAGGCTTCATATCCTTCAGAAAATGCAAAACCTTTTACTCTAACAACGTCTGTGTATATAAGCTCAATATTTAAAATCTGTCCTCAGTGTTGCACCTTTTTTCCTCATTGTTTTTTCTTTGTCAAGAATTCTTGCACTGAGGTTCACAAATATGTTTGCAATGGACTTGAAATGTTTGACCTAGGGGGTTAGTACTGATAAAACTGAGAACTAACTGGGCATATTTAGTACTTGTTGTATAATGCAACATTTCTTTCTATACCTGTCCAGTACATTAACACCATCAACCATCCCCAAATAATCTGTGTTTGCAATTACATCTCAGTCTGAAAGTACCTAAAAACAAACTCCAGTCCAGCAGCTGCTCTCATTCAGTTTTGTGTCTTTCGGCTTTTCCCGGTTAGGGGTCGCCACAGCGGAACTCCGGTCCGCTAATGATTGGCAGTAGAATTTTACGTGCTGGCTTGCCGGGCCTAATGCACAACCTTCAACGAAGGAATGCCCATTCACGCATGTTGCCACACAGAAGACGCTCACGTCTCTCATTCAGTATTAGGCATTAAAACCCAGTATTATCTTCCATTCTGTCTTAGATGCCTTAATGGATACAAGCAATTTATGATTCATTTGCTCAATTCTTTAATGTAATGTCTAAATATAATTACTTACAATCCGTAGTAAAACATTGATCCACTTATTATTATTTTTATTATTATTAGCTTGACCCATGACAACAGAGATTTCATACACAAATTATGGACATGCAAATATGTTTTTCTCTATGTTATGACAGCAAGTAATAATGCCAAACAAAGTGGGTATTATCAGGGAAACAACAGATTGCCTAGTGGTATTGTAAGGCGTGATACCACTGTGAAGAGGGGAACTTGTTTTTAACTGGGTAATATCTGTACAGTAATACCCTGTTTGAGAATATTCACTGTCCAATAATCTATCAATGTACATTTAGACTATTACCTAAATAAAATTATATACCTAGTGTCATCTGTGTTAAATATTCAAATGTCATCATTGTTTTTTCCGAGAAATATATGTTGTTACACCTGTAAGTTATAAACACTGTCTCAACTGCCTGACTCATCAGTGCAGAAATTCAAATGTGTTTTGACTGATGGTTTACACTGAATCACTAACAAATGCATCAGTAAATAGAGTCTCACTTTTTCCTGTCATCAGGAATGTAATGTCAGCGTCAGTAGGTCTTTATCTGATCTTCACTAAGGCTATTTATCCAGACAAAATGTAATGTGTATTCACTACGGTTAATGTATTATTATTATTGGTCCAGTGACTCTGTTTTTATATCAATCTGCTGCGATTTCATCTGTGCAGAACTTTAGATAAGTCAATAGGTATTTATTAGGCATGCAGTCCAGAAGACCATTAAAAAGCTGATCCCAAAGCCCTGCTCAAAACATTGCCTGGTTAAGTGACATGTTCAAGGTCTTACAATAGGCAAATGAAGGTGAAAACATTCAAACCATATACCTTTGGCAGAGGAAACAGTTAATTGGGGTTGGGAGGGTGGCCTAATGGTTAAGGTATTTGCCTTACAAACACAAGATACAGGGTTTGAGTCTCAGAAGGGATAACTGGCTAGGGTTAAAATGGCTCACAAGGGCAGTTAGCCTAATACTAATCTATGAACCTATAAATTAACAAGTCAGAGCATTAAGTTCTCTGCACTAATTTCCAGATTCTGTTTTGACCTGCTGATTCACACTTAATTACTAAGAACAGGAAACAGCGTGCATGTTTTTTCTTCTTTCAGCTGGTATCACAAACAGTGGCAGGACAGCTTTAATGAAACTTAATTTAAGGCTGATTCATTCTACTTAAGGTATTCTACTATCTACATTGCTAGTTCATTGTTACAGGCCAGACTTTTCTGTTTTTCCCATCAATTGACTGTTTACATCTGAACCTAGCCACGCATATGCATGTGTGGTCCTAGTATGCTCGTGGGAGCAAAACATCTTGTTTCATTTTACACTGATAGTGACAATGAAGCTAGTATTTATTCTGTTGCTGCTTACCAGTTTTATGATTTATGACCCTAAAATGTATAAACCTATAGGAGTATGTAGGTGGTTACATCAAGCTGGTTTTGTAAGAATTTAATTTAGAAAACAATGTAACTTATTAGTAGGCATCTGAAACTTTTGAAAAAGTGTCTGTTAAGAAACATTTGATCTATACAGTTTATTCTGAATTTTATACCCATTTTATTACATACAGATGAGCAAAGCCCAGGCCCATCAACCAAATTAAGTAACAGCTCCATGTATCATGTAGCACGTGTATAATAATTTTGTGATGATTCTATTAATGCTGATTTGTATACTGTTAAAGAGGTCTTGCTTTACTCAGAAAATCATGACACTCAGTTTCATCTAGAGGGGTACAGACTTTACAGGGCTGACAATATCCAACACTGAGGAGGGGGAATGTTGTGTTTTATATTAGACACATATAGATATAGACACATGTTATATGTATGACTGTTTATACTAAAATTATATCTTTCAGAAGCACACATTTGGATGTCAGCTGCTTCATAGCTGAACTTAAACATCACAAAATAAAGGGTTTGTCCAACAGTCATTTGCTCTCTGCCTGGACTTGTTCATTTAGCACTAAAACAGGTTGAGGCTGGTAAATTGTTTACTCCTGATTAATTTACATGGATTTTGGAGCATCTTAATATTGATTATTTTGAATAACCATGTTGCTTCTACCATATGACTTATAATATTTTGTCTTGGATGAGCGATTCATCAGATATAAGATAAAATAAACGTACTGGAAATAGCTCTGCTTTGGGTTGTACAACAAGTCATGACTCCAGGTCATCATTATCCATAGTCCGATAGTCATACTGTCTATGAATGTACAAACATTAAAACTATTAATTAATCCTGATCTAGTTAATAAAATTAAATGGTACAGTATGCAAGTCCAGAGTCAGTTATAGGCACAGTTAATTAAAAAAAAAAGTACGAGCAACCTGATTGACAAACTGCCACTAGGAAAAAAAAGTACAGCTTATAAAATTAAGAGGCCCTGGATTGCAAACCAGGCTTTGAAATATATTACACTAAAGAAAAACATTAGATAAGATAGTTTTTGTTTATGAGAACTAGACATTGTTTTGAGCAGTATCTTCAAGAACACAGTTTGTATAAATTAAGTGTTCAAAAGAGAAATGCTGATAAACAGATACACAAATATGATTCTGATGTTAAATTATTAAGGAAGTCAATATTTTAAAATGGAAGACCCTTACCAGGAATAGTATTAAGTTAAGGGTAGGTGAAAAACTTGTCACCAAACCTGCACTGTTGGCTAATATATTAAATGGCAGTGTAGGTTTGGGAGTTCTGTCTATCCTGTGATAAATACTGATTTTTGTGTCATTCACAACTTTATAGTGTGTTTTCAGGTATGTTTCCTAGACCCTTACTAAGGTTACAGGTTCAAAGACTCATAGGTTCTTGCAAGGCAGGCAGTCTGGCTAACCACATAGAGCAAACCCGAGAGTTTAGAGGTTGATTTGTTACTCCACTCAGTAGGTGCCATACTGCTTACCCCAGGAGTAAATTTGCGGGTAGCAGTTTAAGTGTCAAGGCAGAACTTGAAGGAAGCCAGTGTGTTACATTGTTTGACATATAAGGAGAGCTTATTCCATAGGTAGGGAATTCTTTGGGTGAAGAATTTATATCTAAAAATTCTAGATTACATTGCAATGAAGGCTGAGCTCTTTGAAATGAGTGTTTTTCGTATTATTCATATTTCTGAGATGTATTTATTTAATATTTGGTTATTGGGAAGGTCCTACAGGGTCATACAAGACAGCAGTTCAGTAGAAGCCTGGGAGAAAAGTTCCAAAAACATACTTATTGACAGAAAAAAATAAAACTAAAAGATTATAACAGACCCTTTGTGAGTATAAACAATATTTAAAATACCATGTTTACACATGCAACATAGACTAGGCACATAGGTGAAAATGACAAGTAGCAGCTGTCAAACAAGGAAAAGTAATAAAAAGGGGGATTGCAGCAGAAAAAATAGATGATACTCCAACTGCAGAACAGTGGGAACAGGAGTACAAGAAGACAGAGACCAAGAGCTAAATGACAACAGGGGTCCATACTAAAATATGTACAAATCTAGGGGACTGGGTGTAAAAGTGGGTGGGGGGTTGCATTATTAATCTGCATGAGCAAGGTTAAAGAAGAGAAAGGATTAAGGATTCACATCAACAGTTATGAAAAAATCAAAATTCTAGAGTAACAATGACAGAAGAAACTCTGTAGTTTGAGAAAAGAAATAGTATAGGGATCAACTGATTAAACGTGACAGGAAGAGCAAGGGCAGAATTTAGAGTTAAGGATAGAGATACAAAACGATTAGTAGGAGAGGATTAGTTGTAGCTCAGAAAGCAAGGCAGAGATCACAACATAGGATCAGGTATGCTATAGCATTACTGTTTTGAAACCTGTCCAAATATCTAAAGGAATGTGGCTAGAAACTGTTGCGATCTTTCTAGTTTGTAATTTACTGCTGCAAATACCTTACCAAATAGTGAACTGTATTCTGTGACTGGTCTGATAAAAAAATGTTGAGGGGAATTATGACATTCTTGAACCTACAGGATTTACCTTCAGTAATTAATTGGGCAAGCTGTAACTGATACATGACAATTGAAGGATAGTTCATTGTTGATGAACTTACCCATATCTCTATTGATGGTGTAGATGCTTAAGCAGGGTCCCACATAAGTAGCAATCACTATGACAGATTTGTTTTCCAGGGGCAACTACACTACACTACATTTTTGAGCATTAAAAATAAGACCATGGTTCATACACCAACTGTTGCTTCTAGCAACTTGACTCGCAGGGCATGAGAGTCCATGGAGAAGTCAATAAAAGCACTCAGTTTACAGTCATTGGAAAACCTGGTTATCCACAGATGCTTTACATCTGCTTTGACATCAGAAAAGTATATGTCAAAGAAGAGGAAACCCAGGACATAGCCTTCAGAGAAATCACTAGTGACATGCATTTACATGTAAAGGCAAGGGTTCATATTATATGATCGAATGCTAGAAATAGCGAACAATCTATTATTGAACCCAAATGCACAAAACTACAAAATGTTGAGGGAACGGATCAGCGAATTTTTCCCAGGGGAAAAAAAATTGCTGATCCAAAAAAAATGTACAGGCAACGAAATGGGGGGCTTCACCTCCCACACCCCCCGATGTGGAGGGCTGTGCCCCCGCACCCCCAACCTTAAATATACCAACTCCTAGATCCCACCACAGTGACGAAAACAGCAAAGTCCGGAGAACGGCCCAGCAATTTTTTCCCTGTGAAAAAATTCGCTGATCTGTTCCTTTAATATTTTGCGGTTTTGTGCATTTGGGTTTGGCAAGTGAGAGTTTGCTACTCCTAGCATTTGATCATGTAATAAGAACCCGTGAAGGCACCACTCTTACTATGTGCACTGGATTGAAGAGCCAGTTTACCACCAATAGGTGACATGGGGGTTTATGTTTAGACTAGTGAGTTTATCAATAATACCCACATGGAGAGATATAGTCTGTAATGTTCAGATGATGCTGGTGAAGCTAACTGAATGATACACAGCCATCATCTGTATTGGAGAGGACCCTGAGGAGCGGTGCCACTACGGCCATTCTATGGATGTCAGGTACATACCCTGTGGAGAAAATAAGGGTGAAAAGATTTAGGAGGGGTTTCAATAATGTGCTTTATCTATAAACCACATAAAGATGCAAGGACTTAGCTGTCTTCTGCATGAAAATAGCAGACTGGCTTCACTCATTGTTATTTGAGAAAAATGAAAAATAAAAACTCTTAAGCTTAGAATTAATAGCAACAGTAATAAATAGTCCAAAACTTCAGATGTTAATTCCTCTTCTATAAAAGTACAGAAGAAAAACTTGAACAGACAGTGACCACAATAACTCATCTTTTATTTAAAATGAATGCTTTTGTCCACCAACTGGACTTCATCAGATCGACTTTTCAATTACAGCTTTACCCATGGAAAACTAAACATATGCCTAATGAAAACAAAGGATCATAAATCATGACTGATAAAACTCAATGAGTCAAAACACAATGTAACTCATGGTAGGCTAGCATACCAGTATAAGCAAATGTAATGTAAATAAGGGTTATCTAACAGCACCTCTGGGAATTACTAAAATGAAGAATAGACCTGGGAAGGCGTACAATAAAGCTTACAGACAGTCAAATTCTCCTCCTTTAATGTCACAACCAAAGCACAAAAACAAAGCTCTGCATTAACATTCTGAATCATGTTGTCGTTTGTAAAACTTCATCAGATGTGGACTGATCACTGGAGTACCCAGGAGGAGAATTCGACTGTCTACGAGCTTTATTGTACGTCTTCCCAGGTCTACTGTTTGTTTTACAAGTAATCTTTGTGGACTTAGTGCAATTTTCTTTGGAAGTACTAAAATGAACAAAATGTAAACTGCAAACTGAAAACAGAAAATGGCCAAGGGTAAAGGTACAAACAGGCAATTTAATACAGTTCAGTAAGCACTTTCGTGGGTACAAATGCTCCCACTTCTTCAGACTGGGAAGGGTCACAACCAAAGGGCCAAAAACAGAGGTCAGTCTTGAACCTCCTGACCCACTGAGATACATTCTCTATGTTGGTAGTACAAAAAGAACACATGCCTATTTTAACATACTCACTACAAGACTTGGTATGTTGTCTAGCATGTGAAGCTCTTATTTTTGGTTTTGGACAGCGCTTCCAAGATCTGGTTCATAGTAATTTTGGGGGAAGTACAGTTTAGTGATTCAAAGAAGTGAACACAGTTGTGAACTGTAGAGGTGAAACTGAAACTGCAGCAAAACACTAGCCACAAATGTAAAATGTAAAAACAGAACATTCACTTTTGAAAGTTTTTTACTGTACTTGCAGACATGGCTAAAAGTCTGAAGTACTTCTTGTGTGTTACCACACGATCAGCATCTGCCAATCATGCCCCCAACTCCTTGCACCTCTGGCAGCTACCCTCTTTACTCCACCATAGATACACCTCTGGGGATGGAATTCAACTTATTGAGTCAGCTATCAACAGCATCAGCAGACACTGAGCAGGATCAATGATTGCCAGTATGTAGTTCCGTGATTAAGATGTGCAAGCATTCCAAATTATTTTAACAGCAGAGTAGAAAAAGAGAGCTACTCCCCCACTCCAAGAGTATCTGAATATGTAATAAAATTAGCACCTTGGTTTGGATGTAGTGCTATGAATACAATTAAAATAAGTTTCAGTAACTACACATATGTGCATGTATATGTGCATCAAAAAAGCCTCAAGATCAGACAACCTTTTGCTCAGGCTCTCAGCATTAAGCAGTGCCACCTTAAAATATAAGCTGAATTGAAATTTACTATGTTGAAATGTTCAAGAGATGAACCCTGTCTAAAAAAGGCACTAAGCAGGCAGAAAAAGTCAACAAATATATGGAAGCCCCGTGGAGAAGAGATGTAAGCCATCCCTGGTGAAACACTGTGGCTTGTGAATCAATGCCACCAAAGCAGAAATACACTAGATCCTGTGGAATGACATGAGTTAGTTAATCAATTGTTGAATTTAATTATTTAGTTTTGGAATTGTGGCATCATTCACAGAAACAGTAAATTACCCTCAAGGCTAATATCTTTATTGCCTCAGACTCATGCATAGAGAGTTCAACCATGTCTGCCTTGATCTACTGGAGGGTGAACCTCCTGAGTTTATTCACCATGAAGTGGAAAACTAGGAGGTCGTACTCATATTTGGGGTGGTGGGTACTAAGGGGTTTGGTCACATCATAAATCCTGTTCTAGAGAGACACATGATCATGAACATACCTTTGCATATCTTGGTGAGTGGAACATCAGTGAGTTTGACTATAGAGATGCCTATTACTAGTACATTGCTGTGTGAGGCCATAGTCTCTGGAGACTTTATGGGTGACAGCTTAAAAACAGCAACTCTTCTTAGATGTTGGTAAAGATACAGGTGAGGGTGCACTTCAGGGTATGGCAGTATGTAGTTGAAGTTTGTCTAAGCAGTGTCTAGGAAGCTTAGGTAGTGATTTCTTTACAACCACAGCATAAGTGGATTTGTGATGGGTGGCTATGACATGGCAATAAGCTGATTACTTTTATATGTCCGTGTTAATGGATCAACAGATTCACATTTGCTACCAGAAGATCAGAGGTTTGGGGGTTCTATTCCCACCCAAGGTGTCTAGATTCATTTTCCAAAGTAGATACTGCAGTGTAGCATAAAGGGAATGCTGTACTCCTTCAAATGAGACATTAAACTGAGGTCCCATTGGCATGAGTTCCCAAGTAGCTCAGGTGGATGTAAAAGATCCAAGGTAATTATATAAAAGAGTAGGGGTTACTTGTTGAAATATATATTTCAGAAATACATGTTCTGTTGTTTCTTTTTCTTTTCAAACATGGCATATCATTTCAGATACCATTTTGTACATAGTTTGCCCTTTAACTGGCAACTTCCTTGTTTTCTTTTCTCACAATATCTACACTTACTTCATAATAGTTATCTATTCTGTTCTGATACTCTTGCAAATCTTCATTTCCTACATTCTTAATCCTTTTCAAAATGCTCAGTTTTATTTAGAATTGCTCGTATTTATCCATCAAAATCTTCATCAATCAATTCTGCTAAACATATGTCATATTTCTCATAATCCAAAACATATAAAGAGTGACCATATGCACCACTGGGTTTATTAAATCTAGCTTTACTTTTCTTCTTTTAACAATGTATTCTCTTTTAACTGGATTCAATTCTGAACTTCCTTTGGCTAGGTTCCGTTCTGCACCATACATTATAAAAAAAATATTTCAACAAGTCTTTCTCTCTCCATTTTTTTAAACAAACATGAACACACTATCTAAATAGCCTAACTTCCTCTAAACATTCTTCATCTTCTTAAAACATAATTTAAATTATTTTCTTCAAGACACCAATTTCCTTAACCTACTTTATAATCCAATCACTCATCTACTGCCTTTCTTTTACTAAATTTAACATCTTATATAGATGACATTTTATTTAGTTCATAGTAAATTCCTCGTTTTCTTTATATCTCCCAATCCTTTACTTCTATTTATTTAAATCTAACTAATCCACTCGTAATAAATTATCTTATTTTTTTGCCACCAACAAAATATCATTTTTGTATGAAATGAGTACAGGAATCTTACATCTTTCTCTAATATAACATTTGTCTTACTCAAACTTATTTTTTACCTATACTAATATTGCATTCATTATTAAAGCAAAATCTATGCTACTCACAAGGCATCCTTCTTGGACCACCTTTTTATAACTATCGTTCAATTTGCCATCCAATAGCATGATTTCTATTATAGTCCAGTTGAAATATTTTACCTTTACTCCATATAATCCAAATAATTTGCATAAATGTCCATGTTCCACATTAGCACACTTTTTTATATCATCTCCTACTAGTATTTTAGTTGCTTGCCATCCAATTATGTCATCCTCATGTTCTTTAACAAATACCTCTTGACTTTTTTTTTTACTACATATAATTTTTCTACTATTACTTCATTCAAAACTTTTTCATTTTTTATATCTTCACCATTATCTTATATTAAGTATTATTTAATGTTATTTGTTTCTAATTGAAAACATCTTTTCTGCCATATCCCTTTTTCCAAAAAAAATGTTATTACACCTTAACAAATGTCTTTCTTTAAAACCAAGAACATAACATGAATAACCACTTGTTCCAAATGATAAAACCACTAAAGAAACACCTGAATGCAGGAAAGCTGTTAATGAATTAGTGCTTTCATCTTTTTAATTAAGAATTTAATCAGAATACAAACAACATACTCCAAGCATTTTAAATACATTGCCAACCAATAAAACACATTCTGAATGGTTAATTCCTTAACCTATCATCTTTAACTTTAAAAGCACATGAGAAAGACACATGATCCTTCAGTCCAGGGAAACATCAGCATTCAGGAGAACTTGCCAATATATTTATCTGTACAGGAGCTTGTTCTCCCAATCATCCCCCTTCCCTCAGACTTTTACTGACCACCTCCAAAATAAAGAATAAAAATTTGTTGAAACCTTCGCATTCCAAAAAATGTTTATAGAGAGTATTAACACTCTATTTTTCTAAGATGCAAAATATGCTTAGATATTCTTTTTCTTAAAATACTATCTGTTTTGCCAGAGTAAAATCCTAAACACTTTGAACACAGGGCAAGGTCAATCACACCACTGATTGGTGCTACAATTACATTTTTCTAGACATGGTAACTCTATATTAAAGTCATACACAGTAACATTGGGTCTTCCTTTTAATATGACAGTCATATGACCATTAATGGCATCACTGTCATGTTCATTCAAAAAATTCCTTTCAAAATGTACAGGGACTTATACTTAAACCTGGGCATAGGTCCCAACTTCTGGAACTCAGAATGAGTGTTATAAAAAGCATCTCTGTTCCTCTGAATTAGGCCCCTAACCTCTAAGGTATCTATAGAGTTTTTGTCTGTCTTTAAGTGCATACTTGCCATACAAATGAGAGCAGTCTCCACAAAAATAGCCACTAGTACCTTAATGCACCTCTAGCCCCTTACAATATAAAAGTTCAGCTTCTCATTCTCAGTTCTATACATTTCTTTAATCTTTCTTTCTCTTAACACCTTTAACATCTTTACATATCAACTTTGTGTACATATTTATACAGGTTTAAGTTATTTTGCCATTTCTAAATCCCATACTTATTTATTTAGTCATTTTTGTTTACTTTTTTTTATTTTTTACAATTTGCAATCCCTGTCCAGTAAAAAATGTACCCATTCCATGGACAGTTGTCTTGCATTGCTTCATAAATAAAAAAAAAAAACTTTTCCAACAAAGAGAAGGTTTCAATTGTTAAATCATAAAAACAGTTATCTTTTCTAAATGTATAAAGGATCCAACATCTGAGGCCTTGAACCACAAAGGACAATTATATAGCCCCAAATATAATATCTATCAATAGTAATGACCTTTTTATTTTTGATTCTTACATTTGTCTGTGCATCTTCAGCAGCTGCAAAAATCACCTCTGATTCTTTTTTTCTTCTCTGCCACAGCCCCGGGGTTTTCTGAGAAGGTATACCTAGTCCACTGATTTTTTTGTACATGGCTGTCCCAACAATTTATCTGCTGTCTTGCTCCATGAGAGAAAGGAGTCCTCATAGGGGTCCTATTTATGCATTAAATCTTTAAGATCCTTATTAACCATACCTCCCCATTTGCAACACATTTATCTGGACCTCCGGGACAGCACTCATGGATACATCACTATCCAGTTCCTCAGCCTCTCCCCACATAATCTTAGTCTCCTCAATGTCTGAGGTTCCTCTAGCCTTGCTAGTATTATCCATCTCTTTCAAAACAGCTGAATAATTAGAAAAAAATGTTAAAGCACATACATACTCATCACATTTACTCAGTGTAACTTCTTTTGCCACTGTGTGCCTAATCAAAGCTATTCTTGCTGTAGGCATGGGAGAGTCATGAGACAAGGAGAAGCCTTGGACAAATTTCCCTTAGTCAGTATGAATACCACCTTAGGTCTCCTCTGAAAAAGGGCCAATGGCCTAGTGGAAGTAAACAAATGTGATATGAGACAGGCTGACTTCTAACCAGAGTGCTTGGACCATCTCACAAGTGGTATCAGCACAGCAGAAGACTAATGGATTGCCAGCAAGCATTAGGCAACTGCTTCACTGCTTCAGAGTTCCTCATGTAAACAGATTCTGTACCCACGATGACAGGGACTAGTGAGTGGTCAAATAAGTTACTAGCTACTTAACCTGATGAATTATCCAAGCATAGAAGAGAATGAGCCCTGAATTCAGCAGTAATTTGTCTATGGAACAGCACCTGGCTACTATTACTGACCTCACTGCAGCTGCATGCAGCTAGAACATAATATTGCTCCTTCTCTCAGCAACTGCAAAGCACTAGCATTAATCCCAAATGGGTTCCTGATAAGCAGCTTGCAGGCTCTACAGTAATTAGAAGTCTCTTACCAGGTATGTCAGAGGTCAGTAGGTTTTACCTTGATAGATGGACTAGGTAGCTTGTTCAGCAGCAAAGCATAACACAACACAGCTGTGCAATGGTCTGAAACTTACATTGAAATGCTTCCCACTGAAGTGGCAAACAAACCACCAATTGAAGTCAAGAACACAGCACTCAGTCAGACACAGTTAGGAATTAATTTTCCTCTGCTCATTCCCTCAGAAGGAGCAGAACAGCATCCATAAACCCAAGCTGGCTCCTAAGAACTGGATTACAGGTTCTCCATTGATTAGTAGTCTCTAGGAAGTCTAGGAGTTAGTGTCTATTACAAGTGCAAAACAGCAACTCTAATACCAGGCTGCTTTTAAGACGAGGCCTGCGGGTTGTCCAGTGGTATGTAGTCTTGTCCAGATGCTGCAGGTGCAACAGTAATACCAGGCTGCTTTTAAGATGAGGCCTGCAGGTTGACCAGTGGTATACAGTCTTGTTCCAGATGTTGCAGGTTTTTAAATAAAACTGCAGAATGTGGTTAATGCTACAGGTATTGCAGTGTGCATCTAGAAAACATGAAAGGGAAGGTGACTAAACTTTTACCAATTTATTGCGAGGGCCTTTCTAATACAATTCCGTAGTGCTGATTAGTATCACAAGATGAGATTAGACTTGATGGAACATCTAAAATCAAATTTCCACACGGACTAGGTAGCTCAAGAACCACTGGCTTTAAAGCACAACAACAGCAATGATGGTAGGATGAAGAAAAATCCAAAATAGTCACATAGCAGCCTTAGCTAGCAGGCCTTACAGATTACTATTCTGCTTAGAATACATAAAAATATGAATTCTCAATATCTCCCTCAATTCAGTTAGAGAAAATGCTTTTGAAATCAAATAATGCAAAATAAATGTTTGCTAAGCAGTGCTATCCAATAATTTATTTTAAAACTTCCCAAAACAACAAATGAAAACAACAAACAGTAATAAATTAAGAGCAAAAGACAAGTATGCAAACTACAAACCAAGAAATCCAAAGCAGTCATTGAGAAGCTTCATCTAGAAGGACTTGCAGAATAAACCTTGCCCTGTTCTGCCTACCTTAAATAAAATGCTACTTCTTGGCTCGTCTCACAATTCAGCAAGAGTTGATCTAAACAATACAATTCCCATTTACTAACCAAACCTAATGAATAACTTTCTTTCATAACTTCAAACCAAACTTTCTGTCACCTTTTCCTTCATTTGGAGTGTTTTTATTTCTTTCATAACTTCAGAAAAAAGAAATATATAAAGTAAGACAATAACTAAAACAGACTACAACAGAATAAGAACAAAACACAAGAAACAATGTAAGTATGCAAACTATAAACCAAGAGAGTCTGTATCATCTTATTAATCTATTTTTTTATATTCTAATAGGACTTTTACTGTTGTAGATAGCATAAATTGCTAAATATTTGAAACATTCTTATTACTGTTTTATATTTTCTATTACGTTTATGTTGCATAAACTATTATATTATTGTGTTACCAACTTTCCATGGTATATTTTTGATTGTAAAAAAAAAAAGCAATCACAAGACAGTTTTAGGTTTTTAGGTGAACCTGATATCAGGACAATTAAGTGTTTTTTTTTCTCTGCATTTTTGTCTATCATTTTCCACTTTCTTAGAAGGCAGCACAAATTACATCATAAGAAAAGCACTAGAGAATATAAACAAAACTATAGCTTTTCTTTGAGGAAGGGTCAAATTATGTAATTTCATAAGAAAACAAGATGACCTAGACAACTATATGCCAATTCCATTGCTGTTCTCTTCCAAAAGGGTTAGAATATTATGTGCATAAACTTTATTACCTGAAGCCAGAGTGGTGGTATCTCCTAAGCAACATGCATCGATGTAGTTGCTTAATCATTTAGTTAACTGCAAGGACTTTAGAGTATGAGGTCCATCTGTCAACAACCAGGGGATCCCGCAGGATTTTTTGCAGGGGGTGCAAACCCAGACCCCCCACTCAGTCCCTCCCACATAGCCATTCCAGTGTTCCATTACTAGGCTATTTCTCCCCACTTGCCAAAACACTGCTCAAAATTCTCAGCCTGCATACTGTTTTATGCTTTACTTCTAGAATGATTACAGATATTTGGATTCAATTTACAAATTTTATTTCAAATTTTATACCACAGATATTGATAGACAATTGCTAAACAAAGCAATAGTCTTACAATGAAAACAGACTTGGCATTAAAACTTCTCGACATTTGAAACTCACATTCACTGAAACAGCATTGAAACCCACATTCAAAGACAATGCATCTGGCCAGTGGCGGGTTAAGTTTACCTTTGGGCTGTTTTTAAATCATAGGCCCCTTGCACACATTTTTAGGCCAGGCAAAAGTTCTTTAATATAGCCAGGGAGGTGAATCAATTATAATATATAATAAAATAATTATATCCCTTGTATAATACAGCACCACTTGACAGAGTATGTTTTGAACATTTTGACAGTAAGCAATGAAACAAAACATATGAACCAATAATGACAAACTGACCAATTCAGAACATTTCAACCATAAAAGGCCAGTCAGACTTCTGTCATTACAATCTGTCAATATCAGTCAATATGCACAATCTCTGCAGAAGTGAAAGTCATCTGAATAATTCCACATTAAAGAGATCTGAAACTAATGAAGATGTTGTTGCTAGAAAAACAACTTTATATTTCAGTGTTTCATCTACAAATTCAGTGCCTGCTGCCCTTGAAGAATAAATTGCCTATGTTACCTTACAAAAATGGTAAGCTGCTATATTGCAATATGGAATAGGTGGCAAGCAAGCTGCTACATTGCAATAGGGAATGGGTGGCAAGCTGAAGAACAGGTTCAAAGTTTCTAGGCATCTCATCCAAAGGAGGACACACTTAGGTCTGCAGCACCCCATCACTTAAAATACAAATCTACATGCTGTGGGAATAAAAACCTATAGCCCTCTGCATCAAGATGCAAGTATGCTACCTGCTGTGCTACTAACACTGCTTTAAAAGTCTATATGACAACAGTGATACCATTTGCCGAAGAAAACAGTTGTACATTTTAAGCAGACTTAGCAGGAGCAGCAGTAAACTTCTCTTCCCTTGAAGTTCGCAATTCCTTGAAAAGGCACTTGAAAATAAATTCTGCCTGCTAACTCTAACTAGGGCATTTCACTCTCTCACACACACACACACACACACACACACACACACACACACACACACACACACACACACACACACACACACACACCTCAACCTCTTAATGTAAGAAATCTGGACAAAGCCTAAAAATAGGGACAGATTATAGATATTTCTCTCATGAACTTAGAAAATTGCTAGAATAAAAAGATTTGTGCTAGTATGCATTTTTCTAAAGAATATGATGCCTAAAACTCACATGTATGTCATTATTTAGCAACAACAATCATTTTTAGGAGGAATATGGGGCAAAAAACTGGACAGTCTCAAAAACCTAGACTGCTGAGGGGTATGCTACCTCCCACTTATACATACATACATACATACACACATACCCACAAAGGCCCCAAACTAGGGATACATTTAGAAAGTTTCTAGAACAAGAGGATTTATGTTAGAATGTTTCTGAAGGATATGAAGTCTGAAACTCAAATGCATGTCATTATATAGTAACTTTAATCCTTAGCACACCCCAGTGATTTCTCAAAAATAAAATTTTTATGAGAAACAGACCAAAATATATAAGGCAAAAATCTGGACATGCTGTGAAAATCTGTACAGTTGAGAGGTATGACACACACATGCATCCCCCTACCTCCCTAGAAAGTGGATAGAACAAGTTTTGTATAAGTATGGATTTTCTGAAAGATATGAAGCCTAAACCTCAAATGTCTGCCATTATTTTCTGACTTCAGTCCTCAATGATTTGCCAGAAAAACACAATTTTATGAGAAACAAACAGAAAATATGAGGCAAAAATCGGGATAATTGCAAGGCAAACCTCTCAATCTCTGACAGCAAGAATTCTTGACAAAGTCATAAATAAAAGTGGGACAAAGGCCCAAAAGCAGGGACAGTTCTTAAATATTGCTGTTACAAACTTAGAAAGTTGATAGAATAACAGGTTTTGATTAGCACAAATTTTCTGAAGGGTATGAAGTCTGAAAACTCAAATGTATGTCATAATTTTCTAACTTTAGTCTTTATTGCCATTAATTTGCTAGAAACCCACAATTTTATGGAAAACTGATATATGAGGCAAAAATGTGGACATTCTGCGAAAATCTGTACAGTTGAGAGGTATGTTGTGAGGTATGAATTCCCCCTTATTCACACTCCTACCTCCCTCTCACTTGCACACAAACACACACCTACCCCTACCTTTACCTACCTACTCTTACATACACACATACACACCCCTACCTACCTACTTCTTACATCTACACACCCCTAACTACCTATTTCTTACACACACACACACACACACACACACACACACACACACACACACACAAACACACATCCACACACCTACCTCTCACTTGTGCATTCGTCTGTAGTCCAAACATCTTCTGGAATTCAAATTTCGCACAGGCATGGAAACGTCAACCATCGGTTATACAGATGGAGAAGATGAAAACAAGTCGCAAACACCTGATCCATCTGTGCGACTGTATCAAACGGCATTCTTAAAGAATGCCCTTTAAAAAAAAATTAAAAGAAAATTAATCTCCCGGACAGCTGGTTCCAGGGGCTGCAAGTGCACCCCCTTGCACCTGCCTGCAGGCACCCTTGTCAACTACTTTTTTAAAATTCTTGTAAATTCATATCTGTTACGTCAGTAAAACTGTATCTATTTTAGTTTCTGATGTCCCCTATTCTTTTGCTTTTGATTGCTGCTAGCATAACTGAATTCTGGTTTCATATTACATGGTCAAAGTATATGACTTTCAGTTTTACTATTAGACCTTCCATCTGAAGTATTAAACAATTTGACCTTCTTGTGACTAGGGAATTTTCAGAAATGTTCTCTAACACTACAGTTCCAAAGCACTGATTTTCTAGCACACACTGTAATTAACAGACCAACTCACATGACCTTATTGCTAAGCAAACCGCAACATTAACTATAGGGGATCTTTGATGACAATGTGATGTTTCCGTTTTAAAATTGTATCCATATTTGCCACAGCTTTCCTTCCAAGAAGTAACCACCTTATAAATTCATTGCAGCAATCAACATAAGCAGATATCTGTGAGCCCAGGAAAATAAAATCTGTCACTGCCTCCGCACTGTTTGCAAAGAATTGATAGGACTAGCTGAAATACATTTTTATAACAAGCAGCAGGCCAACATTTCTACTTTCTATTTTCACCTCAACAGACTGTCAAACTCTTCCTCACTTTGAACCATCCAAGTGGTATCATCTACTACGTATTTGAGGTTGTCAATACTTCTCCTTCTAGTTTTGATTCCAACATCTAATTCATATAATGTATGGCATTGTGCATGGTATATTCAGTAAATAAATTAAGTAAGTAGGGTAACAATATACAGCTCTGTCACACTCCTTTCCCGATCTTAAACCAGTTACTCCATATTTGGTGCTCACTGCTGCTTCTTAGATGGCCTGCTTTCCTCATATTTCCAAGAACTTGCTGTAATCTTCACAGTAAAAGGCTCTAAAAGGCAGACTACACATAATTACTGTATCCTTCTGCATCAGTCAAATAAAATGTTGCCTTTTAAGACAACAAAGAATTTCTGAAAACTATCTGACCAGAAGCTATGATGGTGAGAAGATAAGATTCTATAGGTTTGGTGGTAGTCTGGGCAGTTTGGTATTTATTAATTTCTGAAGAATTTTGTCAAGTTTAAGAAGGATATAGATTGGTAAAAACTCATTGGCTTTAGCTGGTTTGGCACTTTTGTGGATGTACTTTTCAAATGACATTTTCTATTGGTCAGGCATATAACTCATGGCCAGGCTGAAGTTAAACAGATGTGTAAGGGGTTGTAAGATGCAGTCACAGCAAGGTACAATGAATCAGGGATGAAGACCACTGACATTGAGAGGTCATGTAAGTTAATAAACATCTTCTGACATAATCCTCTAAGTAGAAAGTCAGGAAACTGGAGTAAATAGCTGGAGCTGGAGTGTATGGCTGTGGAAGTAGTGCTTGGAAGTGAGGAGTATTTATTTATAAAGTTTTGAGGAGTAAGCCATTTTGATATAGTGGAGATAGTGTAAATGCTCAGATAGTTTTTAAGTGGCTGTCAACCTGCAGCACTGTTAAACATGTTCCAGAATTATTTTTTGATTATACTGTGGAGAAGTTTGCATAGTCTGTAGGTAGTTGGTTTTGTATCTGTCTTTTACCTTTTTAGCAGATTTCTGAGATTAATGAAGTGGTTTCTGTTTCCCAGAGAGGGAGGCTTTTCAAAATTTTCCAGGCTTTATCCTTTATTTATAAAGTACTTTGAGATCCTTAGTGATCCAATGATTTCTCACAGGCTTAAGCAGTCAGATGATTTTTGGAAGTATTTATTTTGTAAGTAAAGAAGAAAATTGGCAAGAGTGGAGACTAAAGTGACGGGGGGTCATGTTCACTGAAGAAGAGTGGCAGTGCAATTTAAACAGCTTTGATATTTTTGTAGGAGTTTGACCAGAAGGTAACTAGGACTGGGGAGAAGTTTAGACTTAGTAAAGTTTAAGTGAAAAGTAATGAGGTCACTAATAGATAGGAGGGGGATACCAAGCCTGAGCATTATGTTAGGGTTAGTGGTGTATACAAGGTCTATAAGAGAGAATGGTTTCTTGATTTGCAGTACTTGGATAGACCTTGATTAGTAACAGTATCCAGGATTTAATGTTAGTGGAGTTAAGAAAATTTAAAAGTCCCCATAACTACTTGTCATTGTTAACTTTGCTTGTTTGCAGAATGTCAAGAAGGATATTTTTGAATTTATTATGAGTCACTGGATAGGGACATATGCTACTGCAAGTGCTAGATTTTTGTGTTATTGACAAACACATTAAAGGCAAACCAGTTAGAGTTGTGGCCAGTCAGTGAGAGGTTTTGTGAATCTGAATTAATGTTTCAATTTTTTGTAATAAGTACAATGGCCCTAGCCCCTACTCTGTACCCTTGCCTTGTGTTAAAAAAATAAATGTACTCAGGATAGTGAGAGTTTAACTTGGGTATACATTGTTAACCCAAGATTCCTTGATAGTCTGGAATGTGAATAGCTAAAAGGGCATATATTTTATCTAGTTTGTTAAACATAGTACTATCATTAAGAGATACAGTTTTAAATGGAAATGCATTTGCTATTATGTTTTGGAAGCTGAGGGACATGGTGAAAGCATAGGTCTTTGGATTTGATTCAAGGTAGTGATGTAGTAGAATATGTACAAGAAGGTTAAGCTATATGATGAACCTAATAAAGTGTTTGGGAGTGAAGAATATGATTTTTTTCTGGAGACAGTGTTGTTGGTAAGGGTGAAGGGTTTAGAAGTAATTTGCAATCGAGGATATTTTACTTATTTTTTTATTTAACATTTGTTTACTGGGAAAGTCTTACTTGGAATGAGCCAATTTTCAGCGGAGGCCCAGGGAGAAGCACTTCAGATGCATGTCTTTGTATTTTATACTAACTGTGGGTAAATTATGATTTCTGCCACATGGTAGGGGGTGACTGGATGACTGTTGAAGTGATAGAGGATACACACAGAGACAAGGACAGTAGAATTAGTGCTTTTGAAATTTTGGGGAGAAATGGGTGACAGGCATGAGAGATATGGATTAGGTGGGGATAAGAAGGATGGGAAAGGAGAATAGAATGTGGTGGGGTACATGGCATAGAGATGGTGTCTTGTAGGCAGAGGAGAGGGTAGAAAAGTGTATGAAGTAGCAGTGTTTTCTTGTATAAAGAGATAGGTGAAGTAATCCTAGTTGAGATAAGGTGAGCACGTAAAGGGGAAATGAAGGATTAGATGGTGAATGTCACATAAGTGAATGAGGAGTGTACTGAGAACTGTGTGTTTATATAAATGAGACTGTTCTAAGCTGGTGAATCTGTAGATCATATAACATAGGTTTGGGTATGCAGAAATATGTATTGTAAGGTGATTTGTTATAGGGGGTGGGAAGGCAGAGAGAAATGGAAGTAGTAGTCACCTGAGGGAATAAAAATTGGCTAAAGGGTAGGCAGAGAGGTTTATATAATAGGAAAATACATGTGAATACTGGTGTGATACAGAAGCTGAATGAGAATTTTAAAGCTATAGGTTAAGTGCAACAGTTGATACTACTGCGTGAAAGAGAGGCAAGGATTATAGGAGGAAAACTGTAGGTGTAGGGAGTTATGGTAGTGATAAAAGACAATGAATGCATAGCGAATGCAAAAGGAATGTAGAATGGGGCAAAGCAGTGCACAATAAATAGTGATGTATAATGTACCTGTGGGACTGGGCAGGGAAGATGCTGAGAACACTGTTGCTGTGATGTGGGGACTAAATGAATGTGCTTCTAAAATCAAGAAGTTAGCATTGAAGGTGAATTCTACTGCTGTGAAGTGGGGAGTTACATGGGGAATAAACAGCATTCTGCTAAAATCAAGGAGTTACCAAAACTGCTTTAAATATTCTAAATGATGGCATTCTCTAAAACATTAAAAAAGGACAGCTAACTGTCTCTGCTTTCATTGAGCCCACTAAGGCCTTTAACTTAGTTGACCATTCCATATTATTAGCTGGTTCAACCAAGAGTGGCCCACCCCCTCAGCTTTTCAAGTGACGAGCAAAAAAGAGAGACCTTCACTGCCATAAGCAAACTGCAACATTATAAATAATCAACTTATTACAGTTAGATCTATGCCCCTAAAACCTCTTCCACTGAAGAGTAAAAAAAAACAGACTTTCCTTTGTCAGATGCATGACATGCCCCAGCCATTCAGTTCCAGTATTTTTAAACTGTAGCAATCTGCTTGCTACAAATGTAGCAAACAGTTGCTACAGTTTATACCCTGCCTGCATGGAGCACTACCATGCTTATGTTTTAGTTACATTTTTTTTTTAAAACTGTAGCAAACTGCTTGCTGCAAATGTAGCAAGCTGTTGCTACAATTTATACTGTGCCTGCACAGAGCACTACAGCACTCATGTTTTAGTTATTTTTTTTTTAACTTTTAACTATGGCAAACAATACAATGTAGCAAGCAGTTTCTATTAGACCACATATGGAGTGCTACAGTGCTCAGGTTTGACTGCAAATGAATGCCAGCTTTAAAAGCCAGTACTACATTAAAGAGAGATCAGCTGATTGCTCCCCTCCAACACTCTTCACCTGCTGCAGTTGCTCCTCCCGCCCCACTTTAGATACCCTACTGCTCCCTACAACTAGCAGGAATCATTATTCAATCAATCCAAATGTTTAATGCATTATTCTTTAAGAGACACTCCCCTTTTCAAAGACATTCTCAAAGAATCTATACAGTCCCCCATACTGTTGTCTTTACTCATAAACAAGCTTCATGCTGACATTTCCTCCCTCCCCATAATGATATATGCTGATGACATGGTTACCTATAAATGAAGCTTTTCCATAACATTATTAAAACTCTGTTAGAAGACAACATTGCCTTCCTAGAAAACTGGATAAACAGCTACAGACCCATACTTAATAGAAACTTAACAAATGTAATGCTATATGGATCCTGCAAAGAATGATCAAGACTCCTAACAACCAAGCTGTTTCCTTCTCCAATCAAGACCCAATGAAAACCAACCAGCATTTCAAACACTTACGCAACTATCTTGACTCTAATCTCATCTTTCAGTACCACTTAACAACATATCAAAACCAAAGTAAACAGACTCCTCTTCTGCACAAAGAAAATCAGAAACTTCCTTGCCCCAGAGAAATGCTTAGCCATTAGCAAAAAGGTCCTACTCCTCCAGTTAGAATATGGATTTCCAATTATCACTTCAGTATGAAAAAAAATAAAAACAAGCTTAATTCCTGCTCAAGTTGTCTCAAATAATATACTTTGATTTATTGTCATCTCTCCCCAAAGATAATTCCATTTTTCTACCATTTCAAGAGCTAAATGGCTCCCTGGCACCCCCTAAACCACCCTCCTCCTGACAGGCCTAGTATATAAACTAATGAATCAAAACTCTGACTTTCTTTTCTAATATACTCTATGAAATATTCACTCCTTACAACCTTAGATCCATCCCTGATTCCCCAATCTATTTACTCCCCTTAAACTACATTTACTTGATCAGTCTCTATCTGTACGTGCATCTAAAATATGGGAATGTATCCCTCCCCCAAATAGAAGCAATTCCTTCCTCAACAACATTTCATTTACAATTATAAGCATTCTTATTTAAAGACTGTCATTGCAAACGATTCCAAAACAGAGTCATCACTTAAATATAACCTATTTCCTAAAACTAACATACATATCATCAGTTTCTCTGTCCTTCCCTTTATTATTCTATTTCTTATCCCTTACTTTAGCCTTTCATTTTTCACCCTTCTCGCTGTTAATTATGCACAAATACAGATATCCATTATAGCTATATTACCCCAGTAATAACTACTTATAATCATTACCTTTTAGTGACTACCATGATTGATTCACATTTTGTAAATCCTTCTTAATCTTATTTTATTTTTTTACTTTACATTCATTTACCAGGAAAGTCTGACTGGGAAGCAGACCCATTTTCTGTGGAGACCAGGGGAGAAAAGCTCGACATATAACAATAACATAGTCTATTACTACAGAATAAACAATTCATAACATACAGGAACAGATTTACAGGTTGTTAGATTTTACACAATTATAAAAAAATAATTTTGTGGTACAATACAGAGATATGTGAAGACAGTGTAGCCATAGTATAATATATTGAGGGAGGTGTAAAGAGAAAAGTTAAGAGCATAGACATCAGTAGCTGGGAGGATATATGGGCAGATATAGAGCAGCAGGGTTAGAGGTAGTCAGGGGAGATGAACAGGTCTTAGCAGATATTTATGAAGCCACTCGGCCTGGGCATGAACAAAGCCAAGAATCATTTAGGAATTTTTTTGGAGCATGTTTGAAGTGGTTGAAGTTAAGTGTGGATCTAATGGAGTGGGAGAGTGAGTTCCAGTTTTTTTTTGCTACTTGCTGTGAGAATAATGAGTCACCAGCAGTATTGTTGGATTTGGATATTTGCGGTAGAGATTTATTTGCTGAGTGTAGGCTATAGTTGGTGATGTGGCATTGAAGAAAGTTTATTAGGGCAAGTTTTTTTTCAGGCTAGTGTACAAGTTTGTGTGCCATGATTAGTTGGTTGTAGGAAAGTAGTTCTTGTAGTTCTAACCAGGACATTTTTTTAAGGTATGACAATGGTGGGTGTAGTGTGGACAGTCACTGGCAAATGTAGCTATTTTATTATAGCGTGTTTCCAGGTTTTTTAGATACGTTGTTTTTTTAAGGTTAATGAAGATAGGGGAGGTGTAAAGTAGCGTTGCTAAGAAGTGGGTTCAAGCAACAGCAACCCTATTGGTGTCAGTTAGATACTTTTTGTTTCTGTGCAAGGTGCCCAATTTTTGTGCACTTTTTTAATAGTTAGGGATATATTCAGGTCAAATCTTAGGTTAATATTTATTGTGACTCCTAGTAGTTTTGCCTGTGAGTCAGGGTAGATTATTGTACTGTTGTTGGCAGTAATGGAGAGGATCTCGTTTGTTGGAAGATCATAAGTTTTGTTTTATTTGGGTTAAATATAAAGTATGAGCTGGTGGTTTGATAGCCATAGTTCAGTTTCAGAAAAGGATGTCTGTGTTACACTCTGGAGGTGATCTAAGGTGGATGCTCCACAAATAAGTCATTAACATACTGTATAATTGAGGCTAGTGGGGTGACATTGCTTAGGTTCTTTGTAAAGATACTAAATGGTAGTGGCCCAAGAATAGAGCCTTGTGGAACTCCTAGTGTGACTGAGAGTGGAAGTGAAAGGGTGTTTTACCAATTTACTGATTGTTGGTGACCATCTAGATAGCTTTGGAGCCATAGAAGAGCAGAAGGGTTGAGGTTCAGATCAGAAAGAGCAGAAAGTAATTTGGGATGGGAAACAATATTAAAGGCTTTGAACGTGTCTAGGAAAACTGCAGAAATGCATTTGCCATCATTTATGAGTTGGTTGATGGTATTTGTGAACCTGAGGAGTGCTGTTCTGGTGCTATGGTGGGGTCTGAAACCATGTTAGGTCTGTGGTAGTAGCTTGTTGGTGGTAAAGTACTAGAGTAGTTGTGAGTGGATACATCTTTATAGGAATTTTGATAGTGGGGATAGTATGGTGATGGGTCTATAGTTGGTGAGCTCTGTGGAATTACTTCCTTTGCATAGGGGGATTATGTGAGCAATTTTCCATATTTGTAGGACATATTGTTCTGCTATGGACCTGTTAATAAGAAACTGATACAGGAAAGGTATGGTTATCAGCTGAAGGTGTAGTGGGTTTGAGTTTCCTGATATGTTTTTCTATGGTAACTGCGGGAATGGGCTGGAACGAGAAGGATGGTTATTAAGGTTGGCAGGTTTTTAGGGTTAAATGATGATCAGTATTGATATTTTTAACCAGGGATAATACGCTTTCGGTGAACTATCAGTTGAATTAATTTGCAATGTTATCAAGACAGTGTGGTATGTTGAGGGGTGGGGTTCTGGTTTGTCCTGGGTGAAGGATGGAATTAATAGTGTTCCAAAATTTTTGGGGTTATGTTGGTGTCTCCACTGTAAGTTACTATAGTAGTTTTTTGTCAAGGTTGATTTGGTACATTTATTTTCTTTCTAGTTTGTTGGTATGCTATATGATTGATTTGAGTTTTACAGGAATGCTATGTTTGCCAAGCCTTGTCTCTTTTCTTAAGGAGGGCTCTAGTTTCATTGGTAAGCCACTGTGTGTATGTAGCTTTAGTAAAAACTAATCTAGGAGGGGGCGAGTCTGTTTAGAATGTCCAGAAATGTATTGTTGAAGTAGTTTACTTCGGTGTCAAGAGGCATGACTTTAGTGGAGACCAATAAAAAAAGACAAAATCCAACCTCTAGTACCAAGGAAACACAAATTGTAAAGACAGGTGAAAGTACAGTTTTGTACCTACCATAAATGTAGATGTTCGAGTGCTCATACAGCTGCAGTCATAACAGATGGGTTATCCTGCCGTCAGGCGGGTCCTCGGTCGGCCGAATTCCAAAGTCTAGGTCCGGCGTCGGTTGTCGTCACTTCTTCCCTGACGTCAGTGCAGCAGGGGTATAAAAGAGGCAGCCGACGCCATTTTCTTCAGTTTTTCTTGCCCCAGATGTCAGGTGCCCCCAGAAGGAAGGCAAACATAATGTTATGCAAAGATGCAATGTTGATAAATCAAAAACAGTAGTTGCAAGCAAATACACCATAAAAGAATACCCCAAAAGGTTATATGAAAAGTGTTTGTCATAAGGCCTGTCCTAAGAGGGGATGGAGGGAGGGAAACCTGGACTGCAGCTGTATGAGCACTCGAACATCTACATTTATGGTAGGTACAAAACTGTACTATGTTCATCGTGCATACAGCTGCAGTCATAACAGATGGGTAGAATCCCAAAGCTAAGTAAGGGTGGTAGGCACTAAGTGGAACTAGGAGGAGCTAGGATGCCCTGCAGGACTGCTGTGGCAAAGCCCGCCTAGATTTTGAGTATAGTGGGAGGTGATAGTGCTTGGAGAAAGTGTGCACTGAACTCCAGGTGGCTGCTTCCAAAATGTCCTTGGTAGGGACCCCCCTGAGGAAGGCTGCAGAGGAAGCTGTGGCTCTGGTGGAGTGGGATCTGATGCATGCAGGCACAGTTTTTCCATGAAATGAGTAACAAAAGCGTATGCAGTGGGCTATCCATTTTGAAATTGTCTGTTTGGAAATAGCCTTTCCTTGAGCACCTGCAGCATAGGACACAAAGAGTTGCTCAGATTTCCTGAATGGATTTGTTCTGTCCAAATAGTAACAAAGTTGCCTGTGAATGTCCAAGGAATGTAGTAGTTTTTCTCCTTTATTTTGTGGATTAGGATAAAAGGTAGGTAAGTGGATAGTCTGATTCAAAGCTACACTGGATACTACCTTTGGCATAAAGGTAGGGTTGGTTCGTATGGAAACTCTGTCCTGATGGAAAATGATGAATGGCTGCACAGCCATGAGGGCCTGTAGCTCTGAAACCCTGCATGCTGAGGTGATAGCCAGAAGAAAGGCTATTTTCCATGACAAGTACTGTAACTCTGTTGAAGAAGCTGGCTCGAAGGGAGGAAGGGTCAGCTTTTCCAATACGAAGTTTCCTTGGTTTCCTTGGGGGTTTTATATTCTTTGCCCCTCTGAGGAACTGCCTTAAGATAGGATGCAAGAATAAAGGAGGATCTGTGTTGTATTGTGCAGAAATGGTTGAAGCGTGGATCTTGATGGAGGAGAAGGAAAGTCCATTGTTTAACATCTCAGCTAGGTACTGTAAAATTTGAGGTATATTTATTACCCAAGGATTCTGTCCCTTTTCTTGATTCCAGGCACAAAATCGTTTCCATTTGGTGGAGTAGGCCTTTCTAGTAGAAGGTCTTCTGGCCTCCAAGATGACGTCCTGCACCTCCTTGGAGAAGAGAAACTGTTGGGAAATCAAGGAATTCTCCATGCAGCTAGATTTAGAGTTTTGAGATGGCTGTGAAGGGTTTTGTAGTTGTGCTGGGACAACAGAAGAGGGACTAGAGGTAGGATCCATGGTGGGGAATGTGTCAGGCTCTTCAGGAGCGGATACCAGTGTTGTCTTGGCCAGTCTGGAGCGATGAGAATCATTTTCGGCCTCTCTGCTCTGGCTTTTAATAGAACTTTGGGCAGCAGAGGAAGAGGCGGGAAGGCATAGACTGTCAATGTTGCCCAATTGAAGGAAAGTGCGCCCACTTTCCAGGCCTGTGGATGATAGGTCCTTGAACAAAATTTTTTCAACTGGCAATTTCTGTGGGTAGCAAAGAGATCTATGTCTGGCTGTCCCCATGCGTGAGTTATCTTTGTGAAAACTTGAGGATGCAACTTCCATTCGTGTGGATCTGTCATATTTCTGCTTAGGTTGTCTGCCAGTGTGTTTTCCTTCCCTGGCAGGAATTGTGCCAGTAGTTGAATTTGCAATTCCAGTGCTGTGTTCCATAGGGTCATGGCTTGCCTGCATAGGGGGTATGAATGAGTTCCCCCCTGTTTGTTTATGTACCACATCACTGTGGTGTTGTCTGTCCTTATCAATAGCTGGCCTGGATGCAGTAGGTCTTTGAAGGTCATAATAGCATTTTGCACGGCTAGCATTTCCTTTTGGTTGATGTGTAGGTGCTTCTCTTTTCAGGTCCATTTTCCCTGAATGCACTGATCTGTCATGTGTGCTCCCCAGGCATAATCTGAGGCGTCTGTTGTGATGATTTCAGTTGCTTGAGGTACACAGAAAGGAAGACCTGTGTTTCTTTGGCAAGCTTGAACCCACCACATAAATTCCTTTTGAAGGCATGGAATGAGTGGTATAATTGCTTCCAAACTGTGGCTGTGTTGAGACCATAAGTTTTTTAGGTACCATGGAAGTTTCCTCATATGCAGCTTTGCACATGGGATTAGTAGGATGCAAGATGCCATGAATCCCAGAGCCTGCAGGACTTTCCTTGCAGTTAGCCTGGTGTAAGTTGCCATTTTTCTGAAGTATTGGGACAGTTGCCCTTGCTTGTCTGGCGTGAGGTAGGCCATCTGGGTGGTTGTATCCAAGCTGGCACCCAGGAAAATTATTTGTTGAGAGGGTATTAGTTTTGATTTCTTTTTGTTGACTGTGTATCCCAGGTAGTTCAACAGTTTTATTACAAACACCAGGTGTTGCAGTAGTATGTCCTTGCTGTCCACTTGGATCAGGCAGTCATCCAGATATGGGTAGATTTGTATCCCTTGTAGTCTGCAGAAGGCAATTACTGATGCCAGGCATTTCGTAAACACTCTGGGTGCAGTAGATAAGCCAAAGCGCAATGCAGGGAATTGGTAATGGGTTGAACCTGCAAGAAATCTGAGGTATCTTCTGCAATCTTGTCTGATAGGGACATGCAGGTATGCCTCCTTGAGGTCCAATGTTACCAGCCAAGACTCCTTGCCCAGCATGGGAAGAAGCTGCTGTAATGTGAGCATCTTGAATTTTGGCACCTGTAGATATGTGTTTAGGATGGATAGGTCTAAGATAGGTCTCCAATCATTGTCTTTCCTTGGTACCAGGAATAGTCTGGAATAAAACCCTTGACCTTGTTCTTTTGCAGGTACCTCTTGAATTGCTTTTATGTCCATGAGAGCTGACATTTGTTTTTGTGCCTCTGCCCTTTGATTGTGTGGCAGGTTTGGCATGCCTCTCATTTTTGGAAGGGTGTGAAAGTGGAACCTGTAGCCTCTGTCTATAATGTCCAGAATCCATTTGTCTTTTGTAACAATATGCCAATTTTTTGAGAATAATGTCAGTTTTCCGCCCAAAGGTGCTGCCATTAAAGCTTTGCTTGGCAGGTGTAGGGGGAAGTCACTGTGTCTGTTTTCTAAAAGACTGTGATCTATCTTCTCCACCTCTTGGGGTTGGTGCTTGCCACTGTCTGGCTCTGAAAGATCCTTGAGGTTGCCCTCTACACCTTGGACGCCTGTATCTGCCCCTTTAAGGTCTGTCCATGGCTGGAAAGGACCAATTTTTTGAAGGCCAGTTTCTGCTGAAACGTGGAGGCTGTACCTGCAGGAAATCTTTCACTGTTTGCATTGATTTCGCTTTTTCCTCCATTTTCTTTCTCTCCTCAGCTTTAACACCAAACAATACATCTTTTTGAAGAGGTGCATCTAATAATTTAGCTTTGACATGATCTGGTAAGGTTTGCTCTTTGAGCCAAGCATGCCTATGTATAACAGACCCCGTAACAGCAGCTCTACATGAGGCCTCTACAGCATCAAAACCACACTGCAAGGTATGTTTACCCACTTGCTCTGCACCTTGCAACAAATCCTGCAACTCTTTTAAATCTGGTTGTTCTGGTTGTGTCATCTTGCTTTTCAGCTGAGATATCAAAAACTGTTGAAACTTTAACATATGGAACTGACAGTTTAATGCCCTCATGGTTAAAGTGGCCGAGGTGTACACCTTTTTCCCCCACCTTTCTAAAGCTCTGGAATCTCTCTCTGAAGGTAATGGGTTTTTAGCAGTAGAGGCCTTAATTCCCTTGGGACCCTGTGAAATTGTTTCTGGGTCAGCAGTATGGCTTTTATATAGGAACTGATGAGAATTAGGAACCCGGTAATACCTGTCTGGTTTAACAGGAGCTGGAGGCAAAGAATCTGGATTAAGGCTGGCTTCTGTGTACACATCATCCAATATATCTAAAACAGGAGGGATAGCCAGAGGCCTATGCTGGGGGAGCAGAAGAAATTCCCTGAGCCTTTTCTTGGAATCTGAGTAATCTTGGCCTTCCCAGTGAAACTGTTCCCTCAATGTATGCAGGGTTTCCCCAAAAGAGAAGGCCTCAGGGGGGGAGACCGAGGGAATAGACTCCTCTGCATCAGAGTCTTTGAATGGAGAATAGGCATAATCCTGGTCTTCAGATAGTTCTGAGGTAATAGAAGCTTGATCTGAGGAAGGGAAGTCTTCCTCTAACCTGGGCCTTTTGTCAGAGGGGGTTGAGAACCCTTGATAAGAGTAATCAAATCCTCAGCCATTTTAAGCATCTGTTTTTTAGGCATGGTGCCTTGAGAGGGGGTCTGAGGAACCTGTTTTTTGGTTTTCATGGCTGCTTTAGATTTAGTGAAGGCTTTAATAGAGAAGGAGGAAGGCCTGAAGACCCCTTGAGAAATGGCAGGCCTGTCTAAATTCTGAGTTTCCCCGCCAGGAGTGGCGACGGTATCTGTAGTAGGAATGGGGGCCGAGAAGCCTGCGACCTCAGGTACTGAAGACACCGGTAATGCATTGTCATTGGCACTCAGAGGCTGCGTAGGCGCCTCGCTGAGTACCAGAGAACCGGTAGTCGGCCTTAGCATGGTTTCAGTCGGAGGTGCGGGCCTCGTATGTCGGTCCTTATCTTTGCGTTTTTTGCTCAAAACTGGAGTCGGAGTATCCGACGACATAATATAATTACATTTTTTGCCAAAAAAGTGAAGGGCGAACTCCACCCAACACTTAATAGTGCGCTTGTTGAATCTAGCACAAAAACGGCAGGCCAAGACGTCGTGGGCTGGGCCTAAGCAAGGTATACAGAAAGAGTGGAAATCCTTATGCGGTATTTGCTTCCCACATGAAATGCAATTATTAACTTTGTCTGACATCGGTCTGAGGCAAGAAAAGTTTCCCCAACGGGGTACTTAGCTTTCAAGAAGACTTCGGCTGAAATACTTTCGTAAATCTCAGGAGCTGGCCGACTGGCACTTGCGAACTGCTTCTGCTTCGGGCACCGCGCAGCAAGAAAGACTGAAGAAAATGGTGTTGGCTGCCTCTTTTATACCCCTGCCGCACTGACGTCAGGGAAGAAGCGACAACAACCGACGCCGGACCTAGACTTTGGAATTCGGCCGACCGAGGACCCGCCTGACGGCAGGATAACCCATCTGTTATGACTGCAGCTCTATGCACGATGAACATCTGGAACTGAATGACAGAGAGACCAGTTACATTTCTTTAGGGTGCTAATTAGTTCTTGGGCATTGAAGTTTTTCTTACTCTGAATTTGGCAGTATGTGGTAAGTTTAATAGGGTTGACATGTTTCCTTAATAGGAAGGTTGGATTATGGTCACTGAGACTATCTGGGAGACATCCTCTGTACTGGCAATGATGGGGTTTCTTTGTCAATGTCCAGTCTAATATAGATTGTCAGTTGGATTTTTTGTCTGTCCTGGTTGGAGTCAATGGGTTGTTTGAAGCCAAATAGATTTATGTAGTTGCTAGGGGTATGTGAATTACAGGTAGCCCAGTCTATGTTAAAATCACCCGTTATGATAGTTTCTTGGGCAACTGATTCTGATATAGACTGGAGAATGTGTTCTACTGTGGGGATATTATTACCTGGAGGGGTATAGATATAGCTATAATTGTTATGGACTTATTTTGGTTAACCTGTAGCTTCATGGGTAGGATGTCTATATTGTTTTGGTTAGGTATATTAAGGTATAGTGGTAGGAGGTGAGAGTATTCTTGTAGAGAATGGCTACTCCTCCACCTTTTTTCTCCTTTGTGTCTGTCTTAATTATGTTATAACCTGGTGGGGTGATATCATTATCAGATCTGTGTGTTTTCAACCAAGTTTCAGTTAGGATAGCAATATCTGGATTGTATAGGGATAGGGTGGCATGAAGTTCCTGGACTTTATTAAGTAGACTTCTGAGGTTTAAATTTACAAATAGGAGGTCAGAGACTTTTATTGGTAGATTAAATAAATGTTGTCCTTGAAAGGATATGGATTTGTTTTTGGGGCCTGAGTTTGGGTGAATATCCCCACTTATAGTAAGTCTTGCTACAATGGTTACTAAACTTTGCAATTGTTTTGGTAGTATTTGTGGATTTTGAGATGTTGATTTTTGGGGTTATGTTTAAGGTGGTAAAGTCTGGAGGTTGTATGGTGAATATGTGTAATATTTAGGATGGTGAGTGAAATTAAGAAGGAAGTAGTATGAACTTTTAGTGGGTAGACAGATGTTTGAGTAGTGTGGGGAGAGTCTAAGCACAGGAGAATGAGAATAATACAATATAGTGGTAGCATTGCAGTGGTAAGTAGATACTGGCCTTTAGTGTGTAGAGTTTGGGTCAGACAGTTGTAAAGTGAAAATAATGTAGAGTGGTAGGCAGTTGGGCTATAGTGTAAGTGGTGGGAGGATTTAATGCAATTAATTTAGCTAGCTGGAATTTACTTCATGTTGGGGGGTTGTGTTGGGATTGTGAATGTGTACGTAGCAGTAGTGGTGGATGATTGAGAGGTTATGATAGGTTTGTTGAGTGGGTGTGTGGTATGGTTGAAAAAGTGTTAAAGTGGGGTATGTATCTATGGAAGATAATGGAGGTATATTTGGATTGGTGGGTGATGTCAGTGGGTGTGGTCAGGGTTAGAATAAGTCTGAGTGAGTTGCAGGTGGGTGGAATGGGGGTAGGGTAAAGGAGTAGAGTGAGCCGAGCGGGTAGAACCAGGATTCAGTTTACAGCAACCGAAGCAATCAGAAATCCTGATTACTCCTCTGTGTTCTATAATCCAGGACAACAATATCAACTGCTGTTATAGTTTTTGCAATCTTACTTACAGAAATAATAGGATAACAAGTGCTGGCACATCATCAGTAGATTAGCCGGGAATCAGTAGTAGAAAAGGGATACAAAGATGGTGTGGGAATGCTTAGGCTGCCTTTAAATCGTAATGCACCATGGGATCTCAGGCTTGCTAGTGCATGGGGGAATAGAACCAGGATTCAGTTTACAGCAACAGAAACAATCATAAATGCTGCCTGTGAGCTACATACTTTTTTATATGTAAGAAGACACCTTCTGGTTAAGATTGTGATGTTAAAAATAGGAAAAGTACAAGATAATGGAAATGCAAGTTTGCTGGTCAACTTTGTTTAACATTAATTTATTTACTAAATACTGCACAGGTTTCAGGCAATTTTTTTGGGGGGTGGCTATACCATGTATAATGAAGAAACACCATACAGTCTGGATTAGAGTAAGGAGGAAATGTAAGCAAAAAGAAAAAAGGGGGGTGGATGTCACAGTGATGTGCTGCAGTTAAAGCAAAGAGCAGATGTAATTTAAAACACTATCATGTACAATAACTTATACAGTAGTTGAAGGTGCTGCCGATGTGCCATTGAGATCTAATAGCAGACTTGGTGTGATTTCCTCACACTTTCAGGGGGTTTTCAAGTATGTGATTGTGCAAAGTAGCTTGCCACCTAAGGAGTGGGAAGAAGGGAACAGGGTTAGGTCACTTTATGCACAGCAGAAAAGCAATAGACTACTCTAAGATATTAGTGTAATGATCAGTAAGGGGAAGAAAGGTAGGAGTATATGACAGTGGGTAGGGTGAGAGAGAGCAGATGAAGAAAACTGGTTGAAGAAAAATAGTACAGACAGGATAGGGAGAAAATAAAAAGGTAGAAGTCTTTTACGCACATATATGATAGTATATGTGACAGCACAACAGTATAGCTTACATGGGAGAGTTAGATACAGGTAAGTAAAGCAACATGTAAATTAGAAATTCAGGGCAACAAATCCAACTTGTCAGCAGCTATAGCTATTCACTAATGCTAAGCACAAGTAGGTCAAGAAACATAAAAATAAGCAATACAAGATGTTAGAGACAACTTGGCAGTACATTTTAAACCTCCAGTAAAAGCTAAAACACACAGATAGCGATAACAAGTACAATACCATACAGTGGTTCCCAGGGTGCTATTAACCAAAAACTATGTTGCAAATGACAGCTTACTACTATTCACACATTGGAATTCAAAACAGATTACTCCTCTGTGTTCTATAATGCAGGACATGTTATATTTCAATCAACCACAATGGAAGTCAAATGCCCGCAGTAAAGTCCAGAGCCTATAGGCAGGATTGATCTTCGTAGCACATTCACAGTGATGTTATAACAATGCACAGACTATATCAATTGCTGCTATGGAGATTTTGCAATCTTACTTACAGAAATAATAGGATAACAAGTGCTGGCACATCACCAGTAGATCGGCCGGGAATCAGTAGTAGATAGGGGATACAAAGATGGTGTGGGAATGCTTAGGTTGCCTTTTAAATTCACAATGCACCATGAGAGCACAGGCTTGTGAGTGTGTCTACTGGGCATGGGAACAGAAAGTACAGTTGTGTACACTTACCATACATGTAGATGTTCGAGTGTATTCACTGTTGCAGTCCTCACATTTGGGTTATCCGGTTCCTGGTAGCCCTCAGTCGGCCCGAATACCAGAGTATATATGGTATATATGGTATATGACATCAGCTGCCGCCAGTTGTAAAACTGATGTCAGAACGTCAGGTATAAAGGGAGGCAGCTGATGCCATTTCCTCAGTTTTCCTTGCCTTAACTGTCAGGAGCCCCCAGAAGAAGGTTAACCCAGGAAGGTAGCACCCTGGACACGTCATACAAAAAATAAAAATATATATAGTCTGTGCCTTAGGAAAAAAGGGGGAATGGAGGGTGGGAAACCAGGACTGCAACAGTGAATACACTCAAACATCTACATTTATGGTAAGTATACACAACTGTACTATGTTCTTCGTGTTTCACTGTTACAGTCCTCAAATATGGGGTGATTCCCAAAACCCAGGAAAATGACAAAGGGTGGAGGAAGGATCACAGATTAAGGGTTGGCAGGGAGGCACTGCAAAACTGCAGAGGCAAAACCAGTCCTGGATTTAGAAAACAAAAGCAGATTGTAATGCTTTGTGAAAGTATGAACAGAAGACCAAGTAGCTGCTTCTAGAATGTCCTTAGTAGGCACACCTCTCAGAAAGGCTGCAGAGGTAGAGGCTGCTCTAGTAGAATGGGTCCTAATACCCTGAGGGGGAACCTTCCCATGCTGCAGGTAACAAAAGTGAATACAGTGAGCAATCCATTCGGAGATGGTTTGTTTTGAAATAGCTTTACCCTGAGCCCCAGGAGCAAAACTAACCAACAGCTGTTCAGATTTTCGAAAGGATTTAGCCCTCGCTAAGTAAAATCTCAGCTGTCTATGCACATCAAGAGAGTGCAGAATCCTTTCCCCTTTATTTTGGGGATTGTTGAAAAATGTAGGCAGGTGAATAGACTGGTTAAGGGTTAAACTGGAAACTACCTTAGGCATAAAGGAGGGATTAGTTCTCAGAGAAACCCGATCTGACTGAAAAATAATGAAAGGTTCTACTGCCATTAAGGCTTGCAGCTCAGACACCCTTCTAGCTGAAGTAATAACTAAAAGGAAAGCAGTCTTCCAGGATGGAAACTTCAAATCTACAGAGGCAGCTGGTTAAAAGGGAGGCAAAGTAAGTTTTTCCAGGACAAACTTAAGCTCCCAAGCAGGAGTAGGAGCTCTTCTGGGAGGTCTAAGATTACTAGCTCCCCTCAGGAACTGTTTCATCAAGGGGTGAGAAAAAATTGGTTGCTCAAAAGAACAATGGGCTGAAATTGCTGTAGTGTGGATTTTGACTGAAAAAAAAAGAAAGTCCACCATTAAGCAGTCCTGCTAGGTAGTCAAGAATGAGGGAAAGAGAAGGATGAGAAGAGCCTTCTCCTTTAGCCAGCATCCAAGAGCAAAATCTCTTCCATTTATCTGCATAGGATTTTCTGATGGTAGGCCTCCTGGTCTCATGAAGAACTTCAACCACCTGTTAGAAAGATTTAAAGTATTAGCCAGGCAGTTAAATGCAGAGTTTGAAGATGTGGATGAAGGAACTTTCCCCCTCCGTGAACCAACAGATCTGGTACCAGGAGAAGATGCCAAGGCTGAGCCTGTGAAAGGCTGCAAAGGAGGGGATACTAATGCTGCCTGGGCCAATCTGGTGCTATCAGAATAGCCTTTGGTTTTTCATCCCTTATCTTTAGCAGCACTCTGGGAAGAAGAGGCAGAGGAGGGAATGCATAAACTGAGAGCTGTGTCCATGGGAAGGACAACGCGTCCACCCTCCAAGCTTTGTTGTGAAACTCCCTGGTGCAGAAGGTTGGAAGGAGATGACTGGTGTGAGAGGAGAAAAGATCCACTTGTGGGGTGCCCCAATGATGAGTGATGCTATGGAAAATGTCCTTGTTCAGTTGCCACTCGTGAGGATCCAAAACATGTCTGCTCAAATGATCCGCCAAGAGTTTAGCCTCCCTGGAAGATACTTGGCTATTAGATGTAAGCCCATGGATGCTGCTATGGACCATAGTCTCATGCTTTGTCTGCACAAGGGGTAAGAGTGAGTCCCCCCTTGCTTGTTGATGTACCACATGGCTGTGGTATTGTCTGTCCTGATCAGCAGAGTCCCAGGGTAGAGTAGATCATTGAAAGCCAGCAAGGCCTGCTGCACTGCCATCAATTATTTTAAGTTTATGTGCAGATGAATCTGCTGGGTGCTCCAAGTCCCCTGTATGCCCCTGCCCTCCAGATGAGCCCCCATGCAACATTTGAGGCATCTCTGGTTAGTGTCTGGCTGGCAGGCGGTGGGCGGAAAGGCAGACCCTTGTTCTGAGGACAGGCTGTCGCCCACCAGAGGAACTCCATTTGTAGACAGGAAATCAGGAGATGAATCAAGTCTATGTCCTGTGTGTGTTGACACCAAAGATTCTTGAGGTACCATTGAAGTTTTCTCATATGCAGCCTTTCATATGGGATCATCAAAATACATGAAGCCATGATCCCCAGTGCTTGCAGGAATTGCCTTCAGAGACCTGGGTCATGCTTGCCAAGTTCATGAAGTAAGACAAAAGATCTTCTTGCTTTTGTTGAGGGAGGAATACCATCTGGGTGGCTGTATTCAGACTCACTCCCAAGAAAACAATCTCCCTTGTAGAAACTAACTTTGATTTCTTTTCATTAAAAGTGTAACCGAAAGAGGTGAGAACGTTCTTCACGAAATCCAAATCCTTTTCGAGTTGTTTTGTGGGAGGTTTGCTTGAATGAGACAGTCGTCCAGGTAAGGATAAGTTTGAATGTTTCTCTGCCTGCAAAAAACATGGAGCCAGGCACTTTGTAAAAACTCTGGGAGCATAGATGAGCCACAGGGCAATGCAGAGAATTGAAAGTGGTGCTCCCCAGTCCTGAAGCGAAGGAACTGCCTGCAACTATCCCTTATTGTGATGTGCAGATAAGTCTCCTTCAGATCCAAAGTTACCAGCCATGAATCCTTGCCCAGCATTGGTATTAACTGTTGAAGGGTGAGCATCTTGAATTTGGGAATCACAAGAAAAGTGTTTAGAATAGACAGATCTAGAACAGGGCGCCAAGTGCCCCCTTTCTTGGGTACCAAAAAATGTCTTGAATAAAACCAGGAACTGGCTCTATAGCCCCCATAGTCAGTAGAGAAGAAATTTGAGTTTCTACCTCTGCCCTGAGAGTTCTGGGTATGTCTGGATACCCTTGCAAAACAGGGAAGGTGTGAAAGCAAAACTTGTAACCTTGGTTTACTATATTGAGCACCAATTTGTCATCTGTGATGATAGATCATACCTCTGCGAACCTGGCTAACCTTCCCCCCAAAGGAAACCCAGAGCCCGCAGGGGTAGGCACAAGAAGGTCAGAGTCATTGAGAATGTTTGCTTTGGGAAGCTGGCTTAGAACTCCCCGATTTAGCAGAAGAAGAATGCCATTGTTTAGCCCTTTGAGGGGCAGAAGCCTGCCCTCTGGAAGATCTGAAACCCCTAGACCTAGAGCGACCCTGCTTGCCAGGATCAGGGAAAGACCAATTCTTCAAAGGATAATGCCTACTAAACCGAGGAGGCTGAATCTGAAGAAAATCTTTTACAGCTTGCATAGATTTTGCCTTATCCTTCAACTTCTTCAGTACCTCCTCAGCCTTATTACCAAAAAGATTGTCCTTGTGCAAAGGAACATCCAGCAATTTAGATTTAACATGTTCAGAAAGAGGTTGCTCCCTGAGCCAAGCATGCCTTCTAATTATGGAACCAGTGGCTGCTGCTCTGCAGGAAGCTTCCAAAGTGTCAAAACCACAATGAAGTGAATGCTTATTAACTAAAGTGGCAGAATTCAGTAAGTCTTGTAAATCTTTCTTCTCTGTCATGGAAGGAATATCTCCAAGTTTAGCCTTAATAGACTCCAAAGTATGCTGCTGATACTTAAGCATGTGAAAAAGACAATTCACGGATCTAATGGCAAGAGTTGCAGAGGTATAGACGTTTTTACCCCACCTGTCCAAGGCCCTAAACTCCTTATCAGAAGGCACAGGGTTTTTAGCAATAGTAGCCTTAACACCCTTGGGGCCTTGAGAAATAATTTCTGGATCAGCAGTAGTGTTTTTAAAAAGGAATTGATGAGATTCAGGAACCCTATAATACCTATCCGGTTTTCTGGGGGCAGGAGGAACAGAATTAGGAGTTAATGAGTTTTCCATGAAAACATTATCCACAACTTCCAAAACTGGAGGTATAGCCAGAGGCTTGTGCTTTGGCAAATCCAAAAATTCTCTGATGCTTTTCTTAGACTGTGGAAAATCCTGACATTCCCATTTGAAATGCTCCCTAAAAGTATTCAAAGTGTCCCCAAAGGAAAAATCTTCTGGAGGGGAGGCAGAAGGGATACAGTCCTCAGCATCAGAATCCTCAAAGCCAGAAAAAAGTTGAGAATTTCCTTCTTTACCAGCAGACATACTGAAAATCTCAGAATCTGAGACAGACAAAACATCAGGAGATAATTCCCTAGCCCTCTTTGAAGGGGTGAGGGGTTAGAGCCCGTAATCAGGGAAAGAAGATCACCAGCCATCTTTATCAACTGGGAGTGAGGCACAGGAGTGGAGGTTGATGCCTGCTTGTGAGTAGGTTTGTCGCTAGAAGGTTTACTAGCAATCCAGAGGGACTCGGGAGGCCTAGCAACTGCAGAAGTCTGAACTAAGATAGTCGGTCTGGTTCTGGTCTCATGTTGAAAAGAAGAGGTGTCAGAAGCCAGTGCCTGCAAAGTGGTTCCAGACCCATCTGAGGCAGCGACAGGCACAGGGTCTGAAGACGAAATAGCAGCCTGTCACATGGAGGACTCCATACAGGTCTCGGCAGAGGCTTGCGGCTGAAAATCTGCGGACTGCAGGGGCTGTGAAAGCACCTCACTGACTACTGCTGTGCTGACGACCAATTTCACTGGTATGTCATCAGCAGATTTAACCCTAGGCCTGTCGCGGTCCTTGTCTTTGTGTTTCCTAGGTATATCCAAAGTCGGGAGACCAGAAGATGCCATACTGACGAACTTAGGCCAGACTCCGAAATGCTTATACAAAATCTTAATTCTACAGCATATGGTACACGGGTTAAAGGAAGCACAGAGATCGCAGTTAGGGACGTCGTGCTCAAGGCCCAAACAAGTTATACAATAGGAATGGAAATCACAGTGCAAAATTTGTTTTCCACAGGCAAGACAGTTATTAACTTTATCTGACATTGATTAAAGTGAGAAAAGAGGATCCCCAATGGGGTACTTATCGGAAGGCATCTTCAACTTGGTAGTTGGAAAGCAAAACGAACGTAAACGGCCGACCGGCACTAGTGCGAATTGCATCTACTTTGGGCTCCGCGGCAAGAAAGATGGAGGAAATCGTGTTGGCTGCCTCCCTTTATACCTGACATTCAGACATCAGTTTTACAACCAGCGGCAGCCGACATCATATACCAAAGACTCTGATATTCGGGCTGACTGAGGGCTACTGGGAGCTGGATAACCCATATGTGAAGACTGCAACAGTAAAACATGAAGAACATCGAGGATTCAGCATACAGCAACAGAAACAATCAGAAATGCTGTCTGTGAGCTACGTACTTTTGTATAGGTAAGCAAACATCTTCTAGTTAAGACTGTGGTGTTAAAAATTGGAAAAGTACAAGATAATAGAAATGCAAGTTTGCTGGGCAACTTTGTTTAATATTAATTTGTTTACTAAATACTGCACAGGTTACAGGCACTTTTTTGGGGGCAGGGATATACTATGTATAATGCAGAAAAAACATACAGCCTGGATTACAGTAAGGAGGAACTGTAAGCAAAAAGAAAAAAGGGGGGATGATGGATATCTCCATGATGTGCTGTGGTTGTTAAGGCAAAGAGCACATGTAATTTATAGCAGCACATACAATAACTTATACAGTAGTAGAAGGTGCTGCCGATGTGCCGTTGAGGTCTAATAGCACACTTGCTGCGATTTCCTTACACTGTCAGGGGGTTTTCAGTATGTGATTGTGCAAAGTAGCTTGCCACAGAAATAAGAGGATAACGAGCACTGGCACCTCACCGGTAGATCGGCCAGGAATCAGTAGTAGAAAGGCGATACAGAGTTAATCATTAGTACTACTTAAATTTGTGTCACTTTACAACCCTGGGATGAACCATCTATGTTGTTGTTCTACCACAGTCAAACAAGTAAATCAAACAAATTAATGTGATGTTTAGTCTACAACATATACCATTAACTGTGCAAATGTTTAATTCAGCATTTGTGTTAATAGTTGAGTGATACATATATTAAGTTAAAGTCTTTCATACAGGGTAGGTAACTAATGTTGCTAACATTCCATCCTTAAAAGACAGCTTTAACAATTTGTGGTTTACTATTATTACAGACAAAACATTCACTCATTTCCTTCTTCCAGGATGAGTAAGACCTACTGAATTTGGTAGGTGTTTTACATACAGAAAACTCTTTTGCAGGATAAAGGTAGTTTTGCATGAACATGCATTTCCTGCTGTAGCAAGCTAAAGGTTTATTTTTTTAGCTCAGTAAAAATGCCAATAAGATTTGTTAATGGAGGAACTTCCACTTGGGAATACACCATTACATGTTACCACTGAACACACCATTACCTGCTATCATTATCCAGCATTACCTGCAAATGTTCCTATCAATGTGTTTCTATGGTGGTACATGTGAAAGACTGTGTTTCTGACAGCATCTGAGATACTACAAATGGAATCATGTAGTTTTATCACAGCCTGGTCTATCAAATGTCCTGTTGATCTACATTTATCGAATGACAACTACAGTGACTAGCCACTGTCATTATAGTTTGCACCATATTTGTATTCAGTGTATGACGTCCATTTTGCTGTGCATTAAATGTGTAGGGCAATTTGTACGTGGGCAATGCATGTGCTTGTTATGATCTCTAAATGGCAATTGAAGTTTGAGTATACTGGGGGGGTTGTTTGTTTTTGTTTGTTTTTTTTCAGCAGAATGCTGAAAGTAGGGAGTGGGAACTTTTTTGGTGGTATTTGCCCTTTCTCCAAGGTTGTGGAGCTGTGGAGTTATATAACTGGGATGTAGAGGGTGCAACTCCATACATGGGATGAAGAGGGACTTATCCTCCACTACCAAAAATGTTTTTCTTTTACTTTATTATGTTTACTTTCCAGTAATAGTAAATGTGTGCATGTTCCTGTGTACAGAGTACTGATTTTGGTGGTAAATGTTTCAACAGTTATAGTCACATTGTGGTAGTGTATATCCCCAGCCACACTGTGAGAAGAGGTCACTTCTGAGTTGTTGGTGTGGATAGCCACACCAGCTTTTAAAAAAAATAAACAAGAAAATATGTGTACAGCTACCTGTAAATTACATGTGAAGTGACAAGAATTTCATGTCCATAACACTCATAAAGAGGGCAACAGTGCTGCTCCAAACACCCATCATCAAGTCACCCCAAAAAAACAATGCTTAAACCTAAACCAAACCAAACCAAACCAAAACTAACCTGCAGCATGGCTGACACCTGCTGGGGGCCAGGAAGCTCAGCAAGGAAGGAAACGTCCACACTCACTAAGCAGCTTTTGTTGTAGGTTGGGACTCCACACATGCACAGAAGCATGCATGACCATTAGATCCAATGTTATAGGAGTGTCTGTCAGTCAGGCTGCTATGACAGAGGGGTGAGCGACAGAAATGTTATAGCCTATCCAGGATAACCTCCATGACTGCATTTCTCAACTCCCAGTCTCAGTAACGTAAAGCACCAGGGAAGAATGACAAAATGAATGAAGGAAGGAGGGTAAGATGGTCAAAAAGCAGCACAGAGGAAAATCAGAACAGCTTTTTGTGGCCTATGCGGTAGGAGGTCAAGGAAAGTCAATATCCAAACAGACAATCTCAAAATGGATAGCCCACTGCATACACTTTTGCTATTCCTTTCATGGCAAAACTATACCTACAGGCATTAGAACTCATTCTACCAGGGCCACAGCCACCTCTGCAGCCTTCCTCAGAGGAGTTCCTACCAAGAATATTTTAGAAGCAGCCACTTGGAGTTCTGTACATACCTTCTCCAAGCACTACAACCTACCATTATACTCCAAATCTAGAGCAGGCTTTGCCACTGCAGTCTTGCAGGGCATTTTGGCTCCTCCTAGCTCCACCTAGTGCCTACCACCCCTTTCTTAGCTTTGGGATTCTACCCATCTGTTATGACTGCAGCTGTATGCACGATGAACATAGTACAGTTTTGTACCTACCATAAAGGTAGATGTTCGAGTGCTAATACAGCTGCAGTCCAGGTTTCCCTCCCTCCTTCCCCTCTAGGGGTCTTCTTTTATGGTGTATTTGCTTTCAACTACTGGTCTTTGATTATATTGCATTGCATTATTACATAATTTTATGTATTGCCTTCCTTCTGGGGGCACCTGACATCTGGGGCAAGAAAAACTGAAGAAAATGGCGTTGGCTGGTTCTTTTATACCCCTGTCACACTGACGTCAGGGAAGAAGCGACGACAACTGACGCCGGACCTAGACTTTGGAATTCGGCCGACCGAGGACCCGCCTGACAGCAGGAGAACCCATCTGTTATGACTGCAGCTGTATGCACGATGAACATCTGTACTAGGTTCTTTGTGTTTCACTGCTGCAGTCCTAACCACTGGGAAGATTCCCAAAACTGAGGTGAAGGGTGGAAGGTTAATAGAAACCTAAGGTTAGGTGAGCATGCCCTGCAGGTTTGCAGAGGCAGACCCAGCCCTAGCTTTTGAGAATAGGTTCAGATGGTAATGTTTGGTGAAAGTGTGGGCTGAAGTCCATGTGGCAGCTTCCAGGATGTCCTTGGTGGGTACCCCTCTAAGGAATGCTGTGGAAGTAGAGGTTGCCTTAGTGGAATGGGTTCTGATGATCCTAGGGAGTGGTTTTCCATGCAAGAAGTAGCAAAACTGGATGCAGTGTGCTATCCATTTGGAAATGGTCTGTTTGGATATTGGTTTCCCCTGTGCCCATGTTTTAAAGCTGACCAAGAGCTGGTCAGTTTTTCTGAATGTCTTTGTATAATCCAGATGAAATCTGAGTTGCTTGTGCACATCCAAAGAATGCAGTATCCTTTCCCTTGTTCTGAGGGTCAGGGAGGAAGGTGGACAGGTGGATGGCCTGGTTGAGGGTAACATCTGAAACCAACATTGGCATGAAGGAGGGACTGGCTCTCAGAGAGACCGTGTCTGCATGGAATATGATAAATGGCTCAATGGCCATTAAGGCTTGAAGCTCTGACACTCTCCTGGCTGAAGTAGTAGCCAGGAGAAAAGCATTCTTCCAAGAGAGGCACTTTAGTTCTGAGGATGCTGCAGGCTTGAAGGGAGGCAGAGTAAGCTTTTCTAAAACATAGTTCAGGTCCCAGGCTGGGGTGGGCTATCTTCTGGGAAGCCTGATATTAGAGGGTCCTCTAAGGGATTGTTTGATAAGAGGGTGGGAGAAAGTACAGTTGTATACACTTACCATAAATGTAGATGTTCAAGTGTATTCACTGTTGCAGTCATCACATTTGGGTTATCTGCTTGCAGTAGCCCTCGGTCGGCCTGATTATCAAAGTCTTGGGTCCTGCGTCAGTTGCTGTCACATCTTCCATGACGTCAGGTAGTCAGGGGTATAAAGCATGCAGCCAATGCCATTACATCAGTTTTTCTTGCCCCAGATGTCAGGTGCCCCCATAATGGGAAGCAATTATATATACAAAGTTACACCTCCAACAAAAAAGCAAATACACCAAAAAGCTGTAAACATAGTAAGCAAGAATAGAGGTATAGCCAATAGAAGTAAGGGGGCTGGAGGGAGGGTGACTAGGACTGCAACAGTGAATATACTAGAACATCTACATTTATGGTAAGTGTGCACAACTGTACTATGTTCTTTGTGTTTCACTATTGCAGTCATCATGTTTGGGTAGATTCCCAAAGCTAAGGATGGGAGGAGGAATTAGATAGCATTAGGACCAGCTATAAGGCCCTGCAAGACTGCAGTGGCAAAGCCATCTCTGGATTTAGAAAAAAATTGGCAAATGGTAATGCTTGGTTAAAGTATGTACAGAGTTCAAGGTAGCAGCTTCTAGGATGTCCCTTGTAGGGAGACCTCTGAGAAAGGCTGTAAAGGTAGATGCAGCCCTGGTTGAATGTGGTCTTATCCCCTGTGGGATAGCTTTTCCATGGTGCTTATAGCAGAAATGAATGCAATGGCCTAGCCATTTAGAAATGGTTTGTTTTGAAATGGCCTTCCCCTCTGCCCCTGCAGCAAATGCCACCAGCAGCTGTTCAGATTTCCTGAGAGGTTTAGTCCTGTCCAAGTAAAATCTAAGTTGTCTGTGCACATCTAAGGAGTGCAGTATACGTTCCCCTTTGTTATGTGGATTAGAAAAGAAGGTTAGCAAATGAATGGACTGATTGAGAACCACACTGGATACTACCTTGGGCATGAAGGAGGGATTGGTCCTGTGGGACACCCTGTCCACATGAAAGATGATGAAAGGCTCCACTGCCATAAGGGCGTGTAATTCAGACACCATTCTTGCTGAAGTGATGGCTAAAAGGAAGGCTGTTTTCCAAGAAAGGAATTTCAATTCTGCACTTGCAGCTAGCTCAAAAGGTGGTAGAGTAAGTTTTTCCAAGACAAAGTAAAGGTCCCAGGCTGGAGTTGGGGTTCTCCTGGGTGGTCTTAAGTTTTTGGCCCCTCTGAGGAACTGCTTGAGCAGTGGATGAGAGATGAGGGGCGGTTCTGTGTTGTAATGAGCTGAAATGGCTGTGGCATTAATTTTGATGGAAGAAAAGTAAAGGCCCTTGTGAACCATCTCAGTTAAGTATTGAAAATCTGAGGTAAATTGGGCGCTTCTGTGCCCATCCCCTGAGTTTGGTTCCAGGAACAGAATCTTTTCCATTTTTCAGCATAAGATTTTATAGTACTAGGCCTCCTAGCCTCCAAAATGACATCCAACACTTGTTTACTGAGGGATGGTAATGGAGAGATCAGGTAATTAGCCCGACTGCCAGGTTCAGGGTTTGAAGCTGAGGGTGCAGAGTCTGGCCCTCCTGCTGGGACAGCAGGGCAGGGGTCTGAGGCAGGTGCCATGGTGGCAGCAGTGACACACTGCGCAAGAGGGGGTACCAGTCTGGTGCAATCAAAATCGCCCTTGGTTTGTCCTGTTTGATCTTTAGTAGTACCTTGGAGAGGAGAGGCAGAGGAGGAAAGGCATAAAGAGATAGATTCTTCCAGGTGAAGGACAGGGCATCCACTATCCAAGCTTGTTTGTGGGGAGTCCTTGTGCAGAATTTGTGCACCTGGTAGTTCTGGGGGGGAGGCAATCAGGTCTATAACTGGGCTCCCCCATTTGCTTATCAACATGTTGAATGCCTTTGTTTCCAGTTTCCACTTGTGTGGGTCGATGCGATTTCTGCTTAGTTCATCTGCCAGTGTATTTAGCTTTCCTAGTTTCAAGTGTTTTTAAGTGGAATTGGTGGCAGAACCATTTGTTTTTGAAGTTTTATATTTTGATCTGCTCTGCCTTTGGTGATGCTACTTTCTTCTGCTTTTTTTGCCTGTTAATTTTTTGTTGGGAGCGTCACACATGCACTACATAATGAAATCAGCATTACCACAGCAGCCAGCGTTGGAAATGGCAAGTAGGAGGATCCATGCCAGTAATTTAATGGGTTTATCTAACCCATTCTTATGTTTAACTTTGAAAGTGGTACTTTGGAGCTACCAACAAACAGGGGAGACACCTTGTTATTTGAAAGCATCTATAAGGAAGTAGAGAAATGCAGCTTTTAAACGAAAGCGTCTACAATGGCAATGCTTTCATATGGAGGTGTGCCTTCACCATCACATTATCCCACGAGGTTTAAGAGTACGATACATGTCAACTTATGGAAATATGTATCCTGAATGGCAAAGGATTAATATAAAAACTAGTTTCAGTTACATGAAACTTTTGACAGAATTTTTTAAACCTCAGGAGGTTGAAGCAGCAACCCTAATAGAAAAAAAAAGAATGAATTAGAACAAATGACACTATCTGATAACAATTTAATGAAGCTAGGGGTGCTGTAGGACAGGCTTGATACTTATGATACCAAGTTAAAAGGAGTGAAAAGTAGCAAACTTTCCAGGGATTTTAATGATTTTAGGATGGGTCACCTGTTTGAATGGCCGAAAGATAAGAAAATGACCATACAGACAGGACTAATGTAAACAATGGAATAGTAGCAAGACATGAAAAGGAGGAGACTGTCACTAGGAAACCAGCGAGAATTGTAGTAGAAGCAGAAGTGTATACTACACCCATGCAAAACAACAGTGAGGTTTCAAGAACACATGAATCTGTGATACATGGTCTGGAGACTAATGTTAGCTCGGCAATCAATACTGAGAGCATAGAAGAACTATCTGAGCAGGGTGAAGAAAATATATACATTTTGAATAATAACAAACAAAGAATTTGGATATACAGAATGCCACTAAACCCAAGGATGGGGTGGTACATTTACCGCTTTACCAACAGCTTCCTTTTTTGTTGCAGAACAACACCCTGAGGGAAGTATGACCCCACAGCAGGGAGAGGAAGAAACTGAGGTTTCAGGAATAAATGATTCCCTTGTATTTAATATATTGAGTATTGTATTAACAAGAGATCAGATTTGACTATTAAAAAAAGGAATGAGTTTCATACCCTCCTTGCATTCACCAATGAGTGAATTTATTCTAGATCGAAAATATTTTGGGAGGAATGTGACTTTATGACATCTCTTTGGCAATATAAACAATGAGGAATCTCAAACTAGAATTGGATATAGGAAACCAAGTACGTTTGTCCCTGTATGTCATCCGGCTGTAGATGCCTTCATGCAATTATGTGAAAATGAAGTGGCTGAATATAGACAGCAAAAGGGAAGTAAACATTTCCACAACTTAACTCTAAATGGATGAGAGCACTATTTGAACTACAGAATATGAAGGACATCATGATTAAACAAGCTGACAAAGGAGGGGCAGTTATAATTATGGATATGTCATTCTATGATACCAAGATGAAGGAGATGCTAGCAGATATAGCCACCTACAGGAGGATTGATAAAAGAGAATTGAACACCATTATACATAGTGTATAAGACACGCTTTGTGACAAGCTCATGAATAGATCGATAAGCAAAGAGCTGTTTGATTTTTTTGAAGTATGTCATCCTACTATACCTAGCATCAATGGAATGCCTAAGGTGCATAAGAATCTACATGACCCTCCGATGCAACCAGTCATTTCAGGAATAGGATGGATAACTGAACCCCTTTCTATTTTTATAAAGGGGAATTAAAGAAATTGCTACCTCACGCACCTGCAGTGATCATGGACTCGGCTGAGTTCTTAAGTAGACTTTACAAAAAACTGCAACAGATGAATACTTGTAAGAATTTATTATTGGTAACTATGGACGTGAACAGTTTGTTCACATCCATACCCAATGATTTGGGGATTGAAGTGATCAGAGACTTTGGTATGAAGCATAAAGCAACTAGTGATATCCATTTACTATGTAGTCTCTTGGAACTGGTCTTATATAACAATGTGTTTCTGCATGGTAGTACTTACTACTGGCAGAAGTCGGGGGTAGCGATGGGAACTCCATGCACAAATTGTTATGCCAATCTGGTCCTGGCAAGATGGGAAGAGCTATGGAAAGCGGATATTAACAACAAATGGAATAGAAACATATTTTTCTATAATTGATTTGTGGATGATGTCTTTCTCTTATGGGATGGCAATTTAACCTCCTTGGAACATTTTGTACAATTTTTGACCAACACAACTTCATTTTTGAAGTTTGAAGTGACATCTTGTAGTAAAGAGATAGAATTCTTGGATGTTAAGTTAATGTTAGATGACACAGGAAGCATCAATACTAGAATGTATAGGAAACCTGTATGGCACAATCATTTACTACACAATACTAACATCCATCCCAGGCGTGTTCTTGACAACAAAGTGACTAATCAAATAACTCGAGTGTCCAAGCTCTGCATGAGGGGATGAGGATTATAGGGAGGAGCAAATTAAACTTACCAATGACTTTAATAAGAAAGGATACACAGTCAAAGAGACACAGACCAGTGAAGCAACTACCTTAGAACTATGCTCTCGGAGGGGAAGATCCTATTTTTCGGACCAAGGTGAAATAGTGAAGATCAAGCAAAAGGAGGTAAAGTCCAATCTGAGATGCCAGTTGACATATAGTAATGACAAGTTTACTATTCGTAATACCATCAGAAAATTTTGGCCAGCGCTAACAACTGACAACAAAAGTAGGGAAATTGTTGGAGATCGACACAGCTTTTAAGAACAGGAAAAACTTAAAAAGACTATTATGTTATAAAACAGAAACTGAAGCTATTCCTGAAGACAGGAGTTTTCAGATGAACAGAAGAGTTGGTACATTCAGATGTGGAAGTTGCAAGGCATGCTCTCATATAAACATCTCAAATACTTTTACACATCCCCTGACTAAAAGGAACTATAAGTTTGAAGGATTTGCAAACTGTCGGAGTAAAAACATTATCTATGTGGCATCCTAGAGTCACTGCAAGGCATACTACATAGGGAAAACTAATCAAATGCTCAAGGAACGTATCCTAACGCACTTATCTGACATAAGAAAAAAGTTACCAGCAATGCACTTTATATGCATATTAGTATAAATGACAGCCATTCTTTCAAGTTCATGGCACTAGCTAGGCTTCATAAAACACCAAGAGGTGGGGATTTAGTAAAACAAACAGAAATTGAACAGATGAACTGGATAAGGAATTTGCAATCAGATCAGTCACCAGGTCTGAATGCATTTGTCCCTTTAAAACCTGCACTAAAAGGCAAAGCTCTTCAGCACTCAAAATGACATAATTAGAAGGGTGTGTATGCTGCTATGGTTACTAAATGCATCTAAGTGAGTGAACACTAGGAAATGAAGGCATTTAAGTGGAAGTTTCACTGGCAAACATTTAGGATTTGAAAAAGGTATTATACTGAAACCGCTTATCCGGTTTATGAGCCAGTGTGTTTATTTTATTTTATCTTATCATCGTATATTTTATTAAAGTTTTCAAGTTTCAAGTGTTTTTAAGTGGAATTGGTGGCAGAACCATTTGTTTTTGGAGTATTTAGCTTTCCTGGTAGGAATTGAGCCTGTAGTAGCGCCATGGCTAGTCTCAGAGAGGGTATGAGTGGGTTCCCTCCTGCTTGTTTATGTAACACATAACAGTTGTGTTGTCCGTCTTTACCGTTATTTGTCCTGGAAGAATGTGGTCCTTGAAGGCTGTCAGAGCATTCTGTACAGCTATCATTTCTTTTTGATTGATATGCAAGTGCATTTGACTTGGGTTCCATTTGCCCTGAATGCACTTCCCTGCCAAGTGAGCCCCCCATGCATAGTCCGATGCATCTGTTGTTAGGGTTTGGGCAGCAGGGGGTAGAGTGAATGGCAGTCCCTTGTTTTGGTGGCAGGCCTCTGCCCACCAAAGGAACTCTAACTGTAGGCAAGGTGTGATAGGAATCATTGCTTCTAGATCCTGAGAATATTGACACCATAGGCTCATATGCAGTCTTGTATATGGAATTAGGAGAATGCAGGAGGCCATGAACCCCAAGGCTTGCATTATTTGTCATGCAGAAAGCAGGGTCTTTGTGGCCATTAGTTTGAAGTAAGTTGTTAAATTAACTTGTTTCTCTGGCTTGAGGAAATCCATCTGGGAAGTTGTGTTCAAGCTTGTTCCCAGGAATGCAACTTGTTGGCAGGGTACAAGATGTGATTTCTTTTTGTTTATGGTGTACCCCAGGGATATTAGCACCTTTTGTACAAATGCCAGATGATTCAAAAGTATGTCCTGGCTTTCTGCCTGAATTAGACAATCGTCCAGGTATGGGTATATCTGAATATTTCTTTGCCTGCAAAATGCAATGACTGGAGCTAGGCACTTTGTGAATACCCTGACCGCAATAAATAAGCCAAAGGGCAGTGCAGAGAACTGATAGTGCATGTAGCCTGCTTTGAAGCTTAGGTATTTTCTGCAAGATTCCTTGACTGGGATGTGCAGGTAGGTTTCCTTTAAATCCAGTGTTGCCAACCAGGCATCCTTGCCTAGCATAGGAAGCAACTGGCAGTTTAAGGCACTAATGGCCAAGGTTGCAGAAGTGTATACCTTCTTACCCCATCTATCCAACGTCCTGAATTCTCTATCAGAGGGAGTAGGATTTTGGGCAGTAGTAGCCTTAATGCCCTTGGGTCCCTGTGAAATGGTCTCAGGGTCCGCAGTAGGATTTTTAAAGAAGAAGTTTTGAGAGTCAGGAACCCTGTAATATCTACCTGGTTTTCTGGGAGCAGGAGGTAAGGAATCAGGGGCCAAGCTAGATTCCGAAAAGGCAGCATCAACAATGTCCTTACAGGGGGGATAGCTAAAGGCCTATGTTGAGGCAGGAGTAAGAAATCCCTAAGCCTCTTTTTAGAATCAGAGTAATCCTGGCTTTCCCAGCCAAAATGCTCCCTAAAAGTATGCAAGGTTTCACCAAAAGAGAAATCCTCTGGAGGGGAAGCAGAAGGAATAGAGTCCTCTGCATCAGAATCCTCATAGGTAAATAAGGGTAAATCCTGATCATCAGAGGAAACAGAAATTTCAGAATCCTGATCAGAAGAATCATAAAAAAATTCAGTCCTAGGTCTCTTAGAGGGGGAAGGTTGGCTTCCCCTGATTAAAGTAATAAGGTCTTCAGCCATTCTTGTCATTTGCTTTTTAGGCATAGAAGCCTGACCATGCGGTCTGGGCATCGGTTTTCTAGGCATGGATCGAGTTTTAGGCCTTGAAGAAGAAGATGTGTCGGTTTAATATGCAAGTCAGTAGGCCTGAATACACCGTCAGAAGCTGGTGCCTGTACAGCGGCTCCGGGCACATCCAAGCTAGAGACATCCGCAGGTTCCACAGTTGAAGTATCTCACGACATACCAGACTCTGAATGGGTCTCAGTAGAGGCCTGCGAATGTGAAGTAGCAGGTATCAGGGGCTGCGAAAGCGCCTCACTGAGCACCAGCGAACTGGTGACTAGCTTAGGAGAAGCGTTGTCAGCAGCTTTGGACCTAGGCAGCCTGTCTCTGCCTTTATCTTTGCATTTTTTCGGAATGTCGGTAGTCGGGTGGCTTACCAAAGCCATATCTGGGTAATTGAACCAAGTACCAAAATATTTAGAAGCGTAAATGTACTGACAATGAATAGTTCATTGTTTAAATAAGGCACAAAACTGACAGCGAGATATGTCATGGTCAGGGCCTAGGCAAGGAATACAGTATGAATGAAAATCTTTATGAGGTATTTACTTTCCACAAGAAATACAATTATTGACTTTTACTGACATCGGTTTAGAGCAAGAAAAAGTTTCCCCAATGGGGTACTTAGCTTTAGTTGAAGACTTCAGTTCTGAAACTCGAAAATGAAAATTTCAGGAGTCGGCCGACCGGCACTTGTGAACTGCTTCTGCTTTGGGCACCGCACTGCAAGAAAGAATGAAGTAATGGCGTCGGCTGCATGCTTTATACCCCTGACTACCTGACATCATGGAAGATGAGACAACAACCGACATAGGACCCAAGACTTTGATAATCAGGCCAACTGAGGGCTACTGCAAGCAGATAACCCAAATGTGATGACTGCAATAGTGAAACACGAAGAACATCAATGGTTGTTCTGTATCAAAGTGTGCCAAGATGGCAGAGGCATGGATCTTTATGGAGGAGAAGGACAGACCCTTATTAAGAAGTTCAGCAAGATAATCTAGAATAAGAGGAAGGTAGGGCAGATGTATGTCTGCCCCCTTGGACTGCCTCCAGGAGCAGAATCTTTTCCATTTTCCAGCGTAAGAGTTTCTGGTGCTGGGCCTTCTGGGTTCTGTGATGACGTCAAGGACTTGCTTGCTTAGCATAGATTCCTTGATGGTTTTGGTAGAATAAGCCATGCTGAGAGCTTGAGTGTCTGCAGGTCTGGGTGCAGCATTGTCCCCCCCCCCCCCGGGATAGCAGGTGAGGTATCAGAGGTAGCTGCCAGGGGGGCTAGTGAGATAGGCTGCACAGCAGTGGGTACCAGTGCTGTGTGGGCAAATCTGGGGCAATGAGTATTGCTCTTGGTTTTTCCTCCCTTATCTTGATTAATACTTTTGGAATGAGAGGTAGAGGTGGGAATGCATACACAAAGAGGGTATTCCAAGGGAAGTTCAGGGCATCGACCCTCCAGGTCAGGTGATGGTACTCCCTGGTGCAGAATTTCTGTACTTGGTGATTTAAATGAGAGGCAAAGAGGTCCACCTGGGGGGTCCTCCATGTGTGGGTAATTTGCAGAAAAGATGTCTCTGTGGATTTGCCATTCATGTGGGTCCAGCAGGTTTCTACTTAGGTGGTCTGCCAGGGTGTTGTTGATGCCCGGTAGGTATTGGGCTATAAGATGTAGTCCCATGGATGAGGCTGCTAGCCACAGGTTCATGGCTAGTCTGCACAGGGGATAAAATTGAGTCTCCCCCTGTTTGTTGATGTACAACATGACTGTGGTGTTGTCTGTTTTTATGAGAACCACCCCTGGTTTCAGGTAGGGTTTGAAGGACGCCAGAGAGTTTTGTACTGCTATCATTTCCTTTTGGTTGATGTCCAAGGGTAGTATCTGTTCGTCCCGTAGACCTTAGGCGCATCTGCCTTCTAGGTGGGCACCCCAAGCTATGTCCAAAGCATCTGTAGTTATGGTCTGGTCTGGTGGACACAGAGTGAATGTAAGTCTCTTGTTCAGTGCACGAGGAACTCAGGTCTTATGCAAGGGATCACAGGCAGGAAGGTGTCCAGAGGTTGTGAGTGTTGATACCACAGGTTCTTTAGGTACCACTGAATTTCCCTCATGTGTAGTCTGGCTAGAGGTACCAGGAGGATGTATGAGGCCATGTGCCCTAGAGCTTGTAGGAACTTCCTGGCAGAAAGCTGGGTTTGGGAGGCCAGAGTAGTGAAGTATTTTGGTAGGAAACTGTTTTTTCTAGGGAACAGAAAGGCCATTTGCTGTTTGCAGTCCAGTAAGGCTCCCAGAAATATGATTTTCCTGGTAGGTGTCTGTTTTGATTTCCTTTCATTGATAGTGAACCCCAGAGAGGTGAGTAGGGTTTTTACAAATGAAAGGTGCTGCAGGGACAGTTCCTTGCAGTCTACCTGTACGAGACAGATATCTAGGTAAGGGTAAATCTGTACATTGTTTTTTCTGCAAAAGGCAATGGCAGGAGCTAGACGTTTGGTGAATACCCTGGGAGCAGCAGATAAGCCAAAGGGCAAAGTAGAGAATTGAAAGTGTAGTGATCCTGCTATGAAGTCCAGGAATTTTCTGCATGATTCCCTTATTGGGATGTGCAGGTAAGCAACCTTTAGGTCTAAGGTGACCATCCAAGCTTTGTTTTGCAGCATTGGTAAAAGCTGTTGTAAGGTAAGCATTTTGAGTCTTGGGATTACCAGGAAGGTATTGAGAAAGGATAGGTCCAGGATGGGATGCCAAGTCCCCTCTTTCCTGAGAACAAGGAATAGTCTGGAAGAGAATCCTTTTGCAACTTGTTCTGGAGGTATAGGTTCTACTGCCCCTAGGGATATTAGGTTTTGCACTTGTTTTAGTGCTTCTGCCCACTGATTTGTAGGTAGGTCTGGGTAAACTCTTGGAGGTGGTAGTTCTTGGAAATTGAATTTGTACCCTTGAGCAATGATTTTTAAGACCCATTGATCTTTTTTCTCTGCTTAGAGATAGCCTTCCCCCTAGCTTTTGGTGTGGTGGAGGCAGGCAGAGATGGGAAAGGTAGTCATTGAGAGTTTTTTCCATACAGGGTTACTTTTGAACTCCCTGCTCTAACGTTTGAGGGGGGGCCACTGTTTTGTTCTTTGCTGGCCCTGAATTTGAGTCCTGGTGGGTCTGTCCCTATGGGTGTTGCCTTATGTCTGCCTGTTTGGTGCAGGAAAGGACCAGTGTTTAGAAGGAACATTTCTGTTGAACCTAGGAGGTTGTACTTGAAGAAAATCTTTAACAGTCTGCATTGATTTTGCTTTGTCCTCCATCTTTTTAAGTACCTCTTCAGTTTTCTGTCCGAACAAGCGGTCTTTGTCAAGAGGTGCATCCATGATTTTAGCTTTGACATGATCAGGAAGAGGTTGTTCCTTCAACCATGCATGTCTTCTGATAACAGATCCTGTCACTGCTGCCCCACTAGAAGCTTCTAAGGCATCAAATCCACAGTGCAAGGAGTGCTTTGCCACCTGAGATGAAGAGTGCAGTAATTCTGCTATCTCTTTATTTTTGGCAAAATCAGGAAAAACAGAAATTTTCTGTTTCAAAAGTTCCAAAGTGTGCTGTTGCTATTTTAACATATGGAACTGACAGTTGAGAGCTTTTATAGTTAAAGTTGCAAAAGAATATACTTTTTTACCCCATCTGTCTAGCGCCCTGGATTCTTTGTCTGAGGGAGTAGGATTCTTTGCAGATGTAGCCTTAACTCCCTTAGGTCCCTGAGTAATCACCTCTGGATCTGCTATAGGATTTCTGTAGAGGAATTTATGTGAGTCAGGTACCCTGTAGTTTTCTGGGGACAGGTGGAAGGGTGTCATGGGTAAGGCTGGATTCTTGGTAAACATCATCTACCACCTCCGAGATGGGTGGGATGGCCAGAGGCCTGCACTGGTGTAGGTACAGAAACTCTCTTAGTCTTTTCTTGGATTGAGGGAAATCCGTTGATTCCCACTGGAAGTGTTCCCTGAGGGTATGGAGAGTTTCCCCAAAGGAAAAGTCATTCGGAGGTGATGTAGAAGGAAGAGATTCTTCTGCATCTGAGTCTTCATAGGCAGTAAGAGGATTTTCCTCTTCAGAACAGAGGAGTCAGATCCCTCTGAGTCTAAATCCGATTGGATGTCTGGTGAAGGTTCCCTTCTCCTTTTGGCTGGAGTAGCCTGATTACCCCAAATGAAAGTGATGAGATTCTCTGCCATTTTAAGCATTCTAGTATGAGGAGGGGAAGGAGTACTGCAATGGAGACTTTTTTGCTGTATTCTTTGGAGTAACTTAAGTCTGGCCTGAAGAGTATCTCTCAGTGCTGTCGGTGTGTTAGTCGGAAGAGAAGGCGAAGGCCTTGAAGTGAATTCCGAAGTGAGCGCGATATCCTTGGAAGCTGGTGCCTTGGTAGCGGCTCCGGACCCAACCGAGGCTCATTAGATGATGCAGTCATCTGTGGCATACAGGACTCCGAAAGGTTCTCAGTAGATGCATGTGAAGTAATCAAGTCAGAAAGCGCCCCACTGAATTCCGAAGAAGTGACGACCCTTTTAGCGGTGGTGTCATCAGAAGGCTTGGCCTTATGCAGTCTGTCTCTTTCCTTATCTTTACATTTTTTCAGAAGATCTGCGGTTTGCAGACTGATGGATGCCATATCGATAATCGGAGATGGAAGATGAAAATAACTGGCTACAAACAGAGCTCTACAATGAATAGTTCTAGCATTAAAGAGGGCACAGAACTGACAGTGGGGTACGTCGTGATCTGGGCCTAAGCAAGTGACATAGTAAGAAAGTAAGAATGAAAATCTCGGTACGGTATTTGCTTTCCACTGGCGAGACAGTTATTGACTTTTTTGGACATCAGTTAGTGGAAGAAAAAGGAAGGAACCCCAATGGGGTACTTAGCTTTAGACATTTTCAGCTGAAGTTCAAAATCTGGAAACAGCTGATCGGCACTGTTGTGCATTGCTTCTGCTACGGGCTCCACGGCAAGAATGACTGAGATAATGGCATCACCTGCTCTCATTTATAGCTTGGACGACCTGACATCACCAAGCAAGCGACAGGAGCCGATGCACAAAAACTTGACTCTGGTATTCAGACCAACTGAGTGCTACCACAGCATGGATAACCCAATGGTTAGGACTGCAGCATTGAAACATGAAGAACATTAACTGTTACCATGTATTCTAAAACCTATACTTTTGTTAGTTCAAAAATATATTATAATGTATCCCAACAGTTACAGCTATATGTGTATAAATTCAAAAAATATTTCTCTAAGTGTAATTTTACTAAATAAGACCAACTCTGAAAGACTGTATCATACAGGCAGGTTTGATTTTCCTTCTCCAGTGAATTCAGTGTAGGACTATGTAAGACTTCACTACAATCCTGAATATCAAGTGGTCGTGTTGGCAGGGTGCAGTGAAACAAGTTTGTACCATTTCTGTATTTGCTCATATATATTGCCTGCACAGACATCAAAGACACATACTGACATGGCATATGCATATACCTAGATAATGAGGATCAGATATAATTTCTTTAAAATAAAATCCACACTTCTGAATTTATCTTAAATATGACTGACACAGTTCAGGTAAAAAAAAATGAAACTGGTGCAATGTATGTGTATTCATTTCCTACATTCTAAAATCGTGTTGAGCTGCTTAACTTAACTTATGACTGGCCCATGTTTTATGATATATGGATAACCATCATATTTCAAATGAAGAAATCTCAAACAGCACATATACATGCTATGTGGTACAGAGTTCAGTATTATATTCCTGCTATTTATTCATTCATTTCTTCACTCATTACTTCTACAACACTCCTTTATCTTACTCCAACTTAGAAGGAGCGAGGGGCTTATAATGGCTAGTACTGTGTGGAAGGCATAGACACAAAACTGGGTGGGATGTCAATCCATCCGAGGATAAACACACACTCGCACACACTTGCACATACAAACACATGCCTATATGCAACTTAGAGGAATGTAAGTTAATTTACTGACATGTATTTGGATGTAAGAGGAAACTGGAGAACCATCAGAAAACCCATGAGCAGAAAACGTCTTGAGCAAGCTTTATGTTTAAATATTTAAGATATTATGTTACACAAAATGGAATAAAAGACTAAGGTTTGCCTAAAGGGCAGTTTACAGTTTCAGAAAGCTAAAGTTTACATATAGAAACAGATTCGCTTTAAAACACTTTTGTGACCTAAATGAATGAACAAAGCACGAAATATGCCATTCTCAATGCCCTTAAAAAATTGTGTGCATGGGTCCCTATCAAAAAAATTAATTACTAGAATATCGAATATCAAGGAGGTCAGAATGCCAAATGTTCAAAGTAACAAAGCATCACATCAGTGAAGGTCAGAACATCGAACAGAGTAGGTGAGGTATTGTATGAAATCGCGGTACAGCTATCTTTGTGGTCCTGCCCATTCCCAGCTGCACTGCAATCTTGGAGTTGGTATATATAATTAGCATGGATGTTGAGGGCACAGCCCCCACAAGGGGAGTGTATGGGGGCTTGGTCTCCTGTAAAGCTTCTGTTGTTGGTATAGTGCAGTGTTAGAACACCAAACAGGCACACATCAGGCAGACTTTCACTGATGTGAGGCACTGTTAATTTGTACATTTGGCATTCCGGTGTAGTTGTTTTGACATCTGATGGTGTGGTAATTCAATAGGGATTCACACATGTATGTATGTATGTATGTAAGTAATGTTTTTATATATATATATATATATATATATATATATATATATATATATATATATAAATGTGTGTGTGTGTGTGTATAGACATATCTGTATATAATATATCTATATATGTGTATGTATATACATATATATATATATATATATATATATATATATATATATATTAGGTATGTTAAGACATGGTCATTATTTGCATTATGGTCATAATTCTGGTGAAAAGAAATGAAGTATTAAATGTAGCAGTTTTCATCTTCTCGTAAAAGCACCAATGACTTCTGATATGGATGTTATTTCTATTTGTACCAGTTAAAATCTGAGAGTTGCAACTCCAACACTCAGGTTGTCAAAGTTTTAATTACAGACATAGGTAATACATACTGAGCCCAAGACTTCAGCACCTTGAGATAAGTATTCCATGACTTTAATGAACAGTAACCTCTGAGTTAAAATATATATAGTTAGTAAGAGTGTGCAGCATTGGGTGAAGTCCCTCTGCTAGTGTTTTTTTTTTCCTTAGGGAGTTTAATTCTTTGCTGTTGTGTATAACATTTCACTGTTTAATTTTCAAAGTACTGAATAATTAATGTTGCAGTCCTTCCTATTGCAGTTAGGAGTAATTTCACAAAATACATTTTAATGTAACTCCTGTCTGAAAATGTGTCTTTTCAGAGAGAAATACAAATAAAAGAAACAGTAAAATATATACCTACAACAATGTCATCCACATTACTACCCTTGGCATTTTCAAATCCTCCTGACACTTGAGGAAATCCATGCTAAAATGAGTAATATAGGCCAATAAAACATGGCAGTTCTTCTCATGTCCTAAGTTACAGGCTCATGTATGAATCTTTCTATGTAAGGCAATGGCCTACCACTGCAATATATTTTAAGCATTGAAAACATGGAAACATTTATAAACTCCTGAACATTAAGTAATGATTAAGAACGTAATGAGAGTACAAAGGCAGTTCAGTGTAGGTAAGGTGGAGCATTTCAGCACCTTCCAGAAGTTATTGAAACTTGAACCTCAAAACCCACAGTTTAAAAGCAGCAGCTGTTCACAATTCACATCCTGCATTAAATTACATCTATCAAGCAGTAAGCATCCAATTACAAATTATGAGAAAACCCACAGTTTAAAAACAACAGCTCTTCACAATTCACATCCCGCATTAAATTACATCCATCAAGCAGTAAGCATCCAATTACAAATTATGAGAAAATTGTTGTTTTTTTTTGCAAACAATGTAAGGAAATAAAGAGACGTAACCTTAGACTCCAACCTTGAGAACGTGTTCCTGGCATAATGCATGATACTGTCAAAGTCGTAAGTCTCTCCCAAGGAATTCACTTCCCCAGGTTCCATCTTGAAGAAGTTGTACTCCTGCCCTGTGATAAACACTTAGTTAATGGTATGGATTTACAATCACTTATCATAGTCATCACCCAAGTTTCATGTTATACAGAGATTATTGCTTGTGAACAGAAATTAAGATACAAGTCAAGGCTACAAACACATTTCTCTATCTAAATATAGTATATGATGTGCAGACTTCATAATCCTTATCCTGCATTTTATGAAATGGTCAAGACAAATTATTCTAATTTCTGACTTTAATATGAACAGCAATTAGATCAATAAGCATGAATGACTGATTCAGCACAATCTTAGCCCTTGCCATTCCAGCAAACCAGCTGTGAATAAATAGATGTTTGAAGTATCATTAGAAAGTGGAAGGCATCTCATTACAATTCATTTGGTAAAATCAATATTCATTATGTCTGTGTAAATTAACAGTATAATAGATGAAACATCAATTTACTATTTAGCCTATCTCTCGTGTATAACATACCTCTAGAGTGCCTTTTCCTTTGTTATGACATGGCCTGCATTCACAGTCACTTCATATTCTTATCTGGGGCCTTTATGGCAGATTGAAAAGTGCCAACTAGATTTGGCCAGCCTTACCATTGCACTGGTTCTGAAACCAAGCTTCTCCAGTGGTTGCCTTACTCCCACTCTGGAGATGACACTCAGGATAGGCCATAGGTGGTTGAATATATATTCGTAAACTCACCTGGGTGAGTGCTGACCACTTGAGATCTGTGCCAGTAAATGAAAGTGTCACCTCAACTGAACTGCAATCTGCAAAAAAGAAAAGTCTGTTGCTGTTTGTGCGTATGCATCTAATAGCTATTCAGAGTACTTGGTATAGATAGGAGCAATGTCAGCACTGTTCAATAGAATGACATTTGCAGATTCTATACCAGAAGGCTTTACTCTCTAACTTAAGAAATAATAGAGTTCCTTGGGTAGATGTATCTAAGCGGACACACTTGTCTGATCTGAATCTGAATAAATTATTTTTTAGAATTCTGAGCTAATTATGGAATGTCTCTATACAAGGATGTTCCTAGGAGCACTTTTTGCCAGTGTACTTAATGTAGAAAGTTAAAGATCAACTTTGTAGTTCTGTCATCATATGTTCTGAAAAACCAATACATGAGATGAACCGAGCTGTTAAACGATCATTTGGTGGTAAACTTGGTCAGATAACTGACACAGCATCTTAAGAAACACAAAAAGCCAAGACATGGAGTGAGATTGTCTTAGGAATGCCTAGTTGGAGCTTCTATACAAGATGAGTTTAGCTCTCCATTTTCAAAAATGGGTTCAGGAGAGTACATTACTGTTATGGAGTGACTACATTCCTTAGCCTCCCTGTTCTATCCATGGGGCTGGAAAGGAATAGTCACCCAGTGATCAAGCCCATGCTTCAGCAGAAGCAGCATAGACTCTGTTCTAGCTGTGGTACAAGCAAATCAACTTTCTTCTCTTTGAACAGATGCAGAAGACAATATGGACTGTACCTATACTGTCTGCCTGTGTGTTTTTTTTAGACTTGGAGAATGCATATTACCATGGATCCAAAATGTGTTCCAGGAAGTGCTACAACAGTAATCAAGTTAAAGGCCCAGTGTGTGCATGTGTATTCCATTTAGTTCCACTATATGAGGACTGAAAGCTGTGACTATATTCTTTTCTGTTAAGGTGAAAGTGAATGTGCTTTCATCTCCATTCAGTTTTTTTAATCCAAGTACAGCCAAGGCCAGTCGAGTGCCAGTGTGGGGACATGAGGGAAGCATTTCTGTTGTTTGCAGGTGATGATGTCCATTTAGTCTCAAATGACTATGACCTTCAACATACACTGAAGCAAATCACTGCTGGCTGCTAAGTTGTTGGGATTAAAACATGCAGCTCCAACTCAGAGGTCATGGTTCTCTCACAGAAAAAAAGTGGATTACACTCAGCTAGTAAGGGAAAGCCACTACCTCAGGGGAAGAATGACTTAAATATCAAGAGGTCTTGATCAGAAGTCAAGCCAGATAGTATCAGGAGATTGGCCAGCAGATGGAGGATGCACAGTTGCCCTTTCTTTACATAACTGCTTGGCATGACAGCATCTCAGTGCAAGTCTTTTGAACCCCCAAAGCACTATCTTTCCTATGCTTCACAAAAGGTAAACATCACTACCACAGATGGTTGCCACAAACAATGCAAGATGAATTACATATGGGATCAGGGACAGGGACAAGAACATTAGGGAAATAGAAGCATATCCTTAGAATCATACAACTTCAAATGTGTTATATTATCCTGGCAAGGATAGGTCCTACAGCAGTAGGGGAAATAAGTAATGTACTGACAATTGCACAACAGAGAACCTCATTGGCAGCACTCTACATACAAGGAGGAGGCAGCTTTTGTCTGGAACATCAGTGATAACCAAAGTAGAAAGAATAGTTGTGTAAAATCTTACCATAACCATAGATGTCCTTGTCTTCACTGTTGCATTATTCTGTACTCTTGGGTTCCCTCCTCTTGCTACCCAAACATCTGGCCAGTATTCAACAGCTTGCAGTCACTGCCAGGCGTGTGGGACATCTAACGTGGCTGGAGGTATGTGGGTCATAGAAGTGATGTCTGCACTCATCAGACATCAGAACTGAGTGTCCCAGTTGGACCCCAGTCTCAGGCTAAAATGGGCAAGTTCAGTGTCATCCAAGAAAAGCCAAAAAGTGAACAGGCAGAGAAGGAGGGAGGGAAGGAATTCTGCAACATGGAAGAAAGGGAGATCTATGGTTATAGTAAGATTTTACACAACTATTCTATGACCTTCTATTCCTATGTTGCAGTATTCTGTACTCTTGGGTGAGTGCCAAAGTTCACTGTGAAATAGAGGGTGGTGGCTGGGAAGAATTATCCAGAAATCCATGAAGGATTGCCCTGGCAAATCCAGCCCTGGATCTAGAAATGTGATCTAACTTGTAATGATTGGTGAGAGTGTGGACAAATGTCCATGTAGCTGCCTCTAAAATGGTGGCCATGTCTAATCCATTAAAGAAGGCTCCTGGTGAAACCATGGCCCTAGTGGAGTGTGCTTTAACCTTAGACCCCAAGGATTTCCCATGGTGTGTGTGACATTGCCAGCCTAGCTATCTGGAATTTTGTAAATAATCACATGTCATTTGTGAATATTAATATGATTCATATACTTGTCTTACAAATGTAAGAGAACTATATGTTATGTACTGAACTTCAAGAATGTAACCACGGTGTAACCTACTGGAAAAGAACAGAAATAAATATAAACGATATACCTGTGCAAATGTATGTTTTAATAGTAGAAGATGGAACATACACAGTTAACATGCAAAACTTCAAGAAAATAATTTAAAAAGTAAAGTGTTTTACAATTGTGTTATCTCAGTTTCAGTGCATCAAGCAGACACAGTGTCTAGAGCTAGACATTTTCCTATTGTCTTGAAACAGAAATAATTACTAGGTTTCAAATGTAAAAGTGTTTTACTGGTCTATGACTTCATAGCAGCTGCATACTTCTGAGAGAGATGTATTTTTGACACAAAGGTGTTAAATTCTAAGCATCTGCTTAGCCTGGGAACTGAAGGCAGGTGACAAAAAGTGATCTCATGCAAGTTGACCCAGCAGTGATGTTTGATAGTAATTTGGGAACGCTCTCAGAGAAAGTCTGTGCATTTTGTATCCTGTCTTGGACCTAGAAATAACTATCATCTGCATTTGCCTTGCTCTGTAAGTAAGTTATTCAGGGCATAGTACCTTTTAGATTTAGATAGGAATATAGTAAATATTAGTTTAGATGTTTTCTGTATTTATTTGAGACTGTCCTACAATGCTATTTTAAAATATTTCCTGTGATTCTGAATTCTGTAGTTACTGTGTTGTTTGAGTATGGTCTTGTTCTTTTAGTATTTATTATTAAATATATTTACACCTTTTATTTGTGGCTGGTTTGTTTAGAGATATTTATGCTCTTAGACTACTTGCATATGTATTTGGTGACACTGTATAGGCCACTCCAATAGCCTTGCTCCTGGTCACACTAACCATTTGGATAATAGTAACATTACTCAGTAGGACTGGGCACCGTTTGTAAGGGCCTTAGAGTAGCTGATAAGTAGTGGTTGGTGGCAGTGATAACAACCTTATTGTCCTGGCAGAAGGAGACATAGCTAGTAAACCTGTGCCAGCCTACCCCAGGAGTGTCTGTGTGCTTGGATTTAAATCAAATCTCAAAGTGGTGTTTGTGTGTGTGAGTGTGTGTGTGTGTGTGTGTGTGTGTGTGTGTGTGTGTGTGTGTGTGTGTGTGTGTGTGTGTGTGTGTCAGCTACTTGAGCAGGGACATGAAGTAGTGATTGGACAGAGAGGGTGCTGAAGATTTTGGCTTGACCACTCAGCTGAGATCTTAACCCTATAGCTGTGCCAGTGGGGAGTCTTATTGGGGATCTGGAGAAAGAGGCAGAAAGTAGCCCCAGGCTGACTATAATCTCTGTGTGCTCTTAAGGGAAATTGTACTTTACTGTGTGTGTGTGTGTGTGTACTTGTCATCCTCCCAATGTGTATGTCCCTCACTTGTGCTAGTGTTGAAGATTGAGGGCCAGTGCAGGGGAGTCACAGTGTGCATAGCAAAAGGTAATTGCCCATGAAATTCAGGCAGAAATTGTCTGTCTAGTTACAACTCCCCCCAGAGCCCTGGGGTGGAAGGAGACAAACAACTGGTCAGAAAATTCTGACAGATGTTGTCTTTTCTAAGTAGAACCTGAGATGTCTGTGCACATCAAGGGAGTGTAAGACTCACTTACTCACTCTGAGGATGGGCAAACAAGGTGGGAAGGTGAATAGCTTGGTTTAAGGAAAGTTCATTGACCACCTTGGACATGAAGAAAGGATTTGCCCTAAGAGTTACCCTGCCTTTGTGGAAGATGAGGAAAAGGGGGAATGACCATGAGAGCTTGCAACTCAGACACTCTTCTGGCTGAAGTCAAAGCCACTATGAGTACTGTTTTCCATGTGCAGTGTTTCAGAGAAGCCTTGGAGACAGGTTCAAAAGGGAGGGGTTGAGCTTCTCCAAGACATAATTCAGGTCCCAGGGAGGGGGGATAGATTTCTTGGGGGGGCTGAAGTGCAGCCCTCCCTTTAGGAACAACTTAGCAGGCAATCTGGAAATTAAAGGAAATTCTAGATGCAGACAGGCTGAAATTGCAACTAGGTGAGCCTTGATGGAGGAGTATGCTAACCCTATCTGCATAAGTTCACACAGATAGGACAGTACCAGAGGGACATCCCCCTGAAAGGGATCCAACTGTCTTTAAAGACACCAAATGGAGAATATTTTCCATTTAGATATACAAGATCTCCTAGTATTAGGTTTCCTAGCCTCCTGCAGGACTGTGAGCATGTCCTCATTTTATAAGTGTCTGTAAGGGATCAGAATTCTATCACCCAACAGGGTGAGGTATAGAGATTGCCATTGTGGATGTATGAGGGATGCCTTGTCTTGTGTGAGAAGGTCCACTCTGTGGGGTAACTTGTGGTGACTGCCCTTGGCTAAATGCAGGAGGGGGAACCAGTGCTCTCTTGGCCAAAAGGGGGTCGCCAACAAGATTTTTGGTCTGTTCTGCTGAATTTTCAGAAGGAAGAAGTGGGAAGGGGGATACATAAAGACACATTCCCTTCCAGGAGATTGAAAATGTGTCCATTGCCCTTTCCAGAGGGCTGGGTAGCCTGGTGCAAAAGGCTGGAAGTTGTCTGTTCATGGGAGAGGCAAACAGATCTATTTGAGGTGTGCCCCATATGTGGACAATGTCCAAGAACACATCCCTATGGAGTATCCATTCATGAGACTGTGACATGGACCTGCTTTAGGTGTCTGCCTGAGAATTCTGTTCTGAAGGGATGTGCACTGCTTGAAGTTTGACTCCCTGTTTTATGGCCACCTTCCACACTAGAAGAGCTAGTCTGCATACCAAATATGATTTTGTTCCCCCCCTGCTTGTTGACATACCACAGCACTGTAGTATTGTCTGTGAACAGTTTCAGTGGGCCTCATTTCAGTGAAGGCTGAAAGGACTTCAATGCCAAAAGTATTGCTGTTATCTGACATTGAGGTGCTCCTGTTTGCAGGAATCCCGCCAAGTACCCTGGACCCATAGTGAGCCCATGATTGCTCCCCATCTTAGGTCTGTGGCATCCGTGTACATTTCCTGCACTGGCAGCGGTACTTGAAGGGGTAGGTCTGGGTTGTTGCTCACATGATTCAGCCACCATTGAATCTATTTCTTGAGGCAAGGTAAGAAGGGGATTTTGAATTCCAGAGGATTAGAGTGCTGAGTCCATATGGATCTTGGTACCATTGTAGCTTTCTCATGTGAAGTCTTGCCAAGGTTAGCATGGGAATGGTCGAGGTTAGGTGCCCCAGGAGCCTGAGGTACTGCCTATCAGTCAATTCTGTGGCTTGAAGGACAGCGAGCAGGTACTGCCTTAAGTTTTCCACCTTTTGGGGAGGTAGGAAGGCCTTCATGATATCCATCTGGATTCTGTACCCCAAGAAAACAAGCTATTGAGAGGGGGTCAGGTTAGACTTGTGGAAATTTTTCTTGAACCCCAGAACCTGCAGGAGGGAGAGAGAGGTCTGGAGATGGAGTAGTAGGGATTCTTTGCAGTCCACCTGAATAAGCAAGTCATCTAAATAAGGGAAAATTTTAATCCCTTGGGTCCTGTAGAAGGCCACCACTAGTGCCAGGCACTTGCTGAAGACCCTTGGTGCTGTAGAATGATCGAAGGGCAAGGCTGAGAATTCATAATGTGAGGAGGCCACAGAGAATCACAGGCATCTCCTGAAACTGGGTCTGATGGGGATGGGAAGGTAGGTATCCGTGATGGTCAGGGTGGCCATGAACCCCTGAGGCAAGATCATTGGGTTTCATAATTTATTGCCCTGAAAGCTAGGGTGGGATATGTGTAGACCTTCTTCCCCAGCCATTCCATGGCCTTGCTATCTTTGTCAGGCAGGAGGGAAGAGGCTGGAAGTAGTTTGGAAGCCTTGTCCGCTGAAACAAAGACAGTGCCAAGGTCAACAGCAGGACACTTGACCAAACATTTGGCTCCTTCAGGGACTTTGTAGAATCTGTCAGGCCTGTGGAGTGCCAGAGGCTGAGAGTCTGGGTTGAGAAATGCTGCAGTGAATGCATCAAGAAAGGCTGGCAGTACTGGGGGTACAGCTGAAGGGGCAAGGGAGTCCATCTGAAGGAGCTCTTAGTATCTTTTCTTGACTTCTGATATGTCAGAAGAGTCCCATTTAAAATGTTCCCTTAGCAATGGTCTGCCCACAGATGAGATCCTCAGCTTGGGAGTCTGCTTCAGCAGATTCTTCCTCTGGGGAGGCATAGTCAAGATGATAGGGTAATTCTGAGAGTTAGGAAAATGAATACTTTCTTGGGCAGCTTGACGGGATGACCGGACGGCCCCTCCATACCTAATACTAAGCTCTTTAATCACTAAGTCTCTCGATATATGTTCAATGTGTGCAATCTGCAATGCAGGGTTTTTGGGATGAAGGTCTGGCAGATAGGGCAGGCCTTATGGTTGTGCGTAGGCTCTAGAAAAAAAGAGGCAGAGCTCATGGGCTTCTTTATAGGGAATCTGATGGCCGCACTTGTACTTACCCTTCCTGGATGACATCAACCCACAAAAGCATGCAGTGACCCAAAAACAAAACATCCCCAATGGGGTACTTATCTTAATATTCTTGATCTGATGGCCGGTATGGCAGAAACAGCTGATGTTTGACTCATGGCAGAGAAGTTCTGAGGTCTGGTGCATGCAGACATCACTTTCATGGCCTATGTACCTCTAGCCAATCAGACGTCCCACGCACCTGCCAGTGACTGCAAGCATTTGAATACTGGCTGGACATTTGAGTAGCAAGAGGAGGAAACCCAAGAGTACAGAATACATCAAGGGTTATAGGGAGGGAAAGAATATGCCAGATTAAACATCAGGAATTAACATATGTCAGATAGCATAGAAGGAATTAATATCTGCCAGATTACACATTCTAGTAACTAGTTCTTGTGATTAATAAATCAGATGTACAAATAGTAGGGAGTCTGATGTCACAGTTCATCCATTGGCAAGTTACTTGACTTTTGTATGTTACATGGTACACATTTAAGTAAAGTACAGTATGGCACCGGAAACTATGGAGTATTTTGACAAATTAATTGTAAAAATGGTCTGTGCTTCTCTACAACAGGAAGTAGGGTCATAGGTAATAGGTTAAGCGATTTCATTAACAGCCATTTAAATCAGCCAAGGAAAGATAAGAAAGCATCCAGGAGCACGTCTTCCCTCTACAAATCTAAGAGTAGTTAGTGAAATAGGTTCCAGCAATGGAAAGAAGTAGAGTAGAAAATATATGGAAAGTGGAAACAATGGTAAAAGACAATATACACTTCCACCAGGAATCATCAGGTCATCACTCAGTGAAGAACCAACTCTCCAAGCACAACTCATCACAAATTCAACCCCATGAAAAAAATGAAATGAAAGCAATTTTTATAAGTGGGCAAGCACCACTGTACCACACATATGGGGAATGGCTCTCACCCCTGTTAGTTCCATAGTTGTGCAAACATGAAGAAATCTCCCAAAGGAAAGGAATCATTGCTGGGGTACAGTGAGAAACTTCAAAGGACAGTGGAGATGCATGTCGAATTCCAAGATTATGTCCCCAATAAAGATAACTCTTTCAAAGAATATTCAGAAAGTCTTACATGGCACATCTGAGACTGCCAATGATACTTGCTTAATCCTAAATGTATGATCTAAAAGTGAAACACAGACCAGACAAGGAGCAACACATAGGAGATCTGTTAAGCAGGGGAGGAGTTAAGTAGGCAAAATTTATCAAAGCAGCATGGCACAATGCTACAAAAAGAATTAGGGACTTTGATACTACAGTTACCAATGATAAAAGAAAAAGTACAAATAATTCCAGAGATGCTATGACTTGAGTTAGAAATGCAGTCACAGAAAGAAGTTACAAAGAAAGACTGGCCTTGGCAAATATCATCAGTAAGGATTTTATCTTTTTTTCAAGATAGAAATAGTTTGTATCCCATGTTTAACATTCAAAGCTGAAAAAACAATAGACCCCAATTAAATGAGAACACATATGCTTGAAAAATACATTAATCACATCAGGGAACAGTAAACTACAAAAATAAGGTAAAGTATGTAATGTATTAGCCAGGAATGTTAACTCACATAGAACAAGTAGTGCAGAGATATGCCATCTGCTATGCATAACATAACAATCCAAAGGATGAAATGCTAACGTATCCAGTACTAGGTCATGTATGAAGAACAGTGGTAACACATGTTTCCAGTTCAAAGAAACCATTTAACTTATATGTATAAATTATTATTTCAACTTCCCTAAATTAACAAGAAAGATAGCCACAAGAACAAGTGTTGGTTTTCCTCACATTGCTATAACTAGCAACTGTCCACAACAGACAATCCAGGAATTCAGAATGTGCATGGGTGTGGATTTGTATATAGAATGTCCATTCCACACAATCTGCAGTCTAATGGGCAAATGGAGAGACATATTTGAAAAGTAAAAATTGTACAAGAAAGATCTACCATAACAACCATAAGATTTGTTATTTTGCAGTTTAAGAATTTAGTATCACCCCATTGTATGGACTCAGCTGTTAATAGTCAGAAGGTTGAAAAGTACATTAACTATTCATATTCAGTAAAATGTCCAGATATGCAAAACCATCAAAATGAAACATTTACCCAAGCAACCCCTTCAATAAAATGACCAGGTATACAAAAGCACCAGCCAATCTTCCTTCTCATCTACGTATTCTTCTGGAAAACCATTGCTTGCTGGCATAAGGTTCAGGTCTATTTCCACACTTCGTATGCAAATGAGCTAATTATAGATTCACATCTATGAATCATACTGACATGTAAGGCCCCTTATCAGGGTAGTACATGTCCCCCTATCGCTCATTAGTTAAGGCTGTTATGCTTTTTTTGATAGAGGCATGTTTACAACTCCTTCACAATTTCGTATTCATGATGAAAGTCTGGGATTTGCATATCCAAGTAGCTCCACTCTTCATGTGTCACCACTACGAAAATATGAAGCCCAGGACTATGTATACCACGCTATGTCTCACACAAAACATCATGTCTCACATTTGGAAAACTGTTCCAATTAAACCTCTCCCAGTGCATTAAAAAAAAGCTACATCCCACCTCTTTCCAATATCCATCCTCCCAATTCTGGGTAAACTTCTACAAAAGACAGTCTACACTCACCTCACTCTCCATATTGAGCAGTATCAACTGCTCCCCTCCAAAAAACAAGGATTCTGGCCTGGACAAAGTACTATGACAGGACTTTGGTCCCTAGTTGATGGCATCTTGCAAAACTCTGATAGTGGCCTCTTTACAGGTGCCCTATTTATACACATGACAAAGTCATTTAATCTCATTGGCCACTATCTTCTCCAAATCAAGCTAACTGAAAATTGTTATCAATCCAAACATGACTCCCTGATTTAAAAACCTCATCACTGACAGACATTTCAGAGTTAAAACAGGATCCTTCAAATCAAAATCTGTAACTATCACCAAATGTGTACTACAAGGATCCATTCTTTTTCCACTCCTCCTCTTCATCTTCATTAATAAACTTCCTTGTGACCTACCCCATCTTCCACTCATCCTCTATGCCAATGACATGGTCATTAGCTGATCAGGTCACTGTCACACCAACAATCGATGCCAACTCTGTTTGACTTACTTGAGCTCCACGAATGGTGCATAAACTATATACTACTTCTCAACCTCACCAAGACCCAAACTATGCTTTACAGAACTCCACAAAGAATTCACCAAATGCTTGGCAATTTAACTAATTTTGACTTACACAACTATTCCACAGAAAAAACTTCCACCTTCAAATACATAAGATTGTAGCTTGATCACTCATTAAACTTTAATTTTTTCAAAGAAAAAGGGAGAGCCAAAATACTCCCTACTTTTCTAAGCCGAAATGATCTCCCCTTTTCTATCCTAACCAGCCATAGCAGCCAATGGAAAAAGAGTTCTCCTCTCTCAACTTGAATACATGCCTCCAGTGTTTGCTTCCATCTCCAAGAAAAACAATCCATACTTCAGACTATCTGTAACAGCATCTGCCTACTCATTACAAATTCAAATCTCTGTAAGCATAACTGTATCACCCAAGAAAAAGCCAAATGGCTACCCATAACGCAAAGATTGAGCCTACTGTTAGGATCCCAAATCTACAACCAACAATAACTCAAAACATAACTGTAGATAAGCACACCACCACTCTTGAACCATGAAACCTTCTTTTAATATTGTTCACAATTATTCACAGTTATAAAACAACAATGCAGTAAAACACAATACCATTTAAGCGCTTTCACCCAGGTATATCCCGAGCTTCATCAGAACATAAAAATACTGGCTGGTGACCATTTTTATACAAATTCAAAATAATTTCAACCAATAGTTTGACCACATGCATATTAATTAGGTTGATCCCAACTCTACAAACTACTCCAGCTCACACAGTTACTCCCCTTTCAGCTAGAATTCATGACAACCTGAGACACTACAAGGCACACCAACTCACATTATCCCTAGAATCACATGCCACAACACTGCACATTCTTTCTTCTCACAGGCACCTACTCTTTGGCAAACTCTCTCCATCAACCTAAAAATTCAGAATGCAACTCATAAAGCACAGCTTTTATTCGTCCAAACTAAATGTCTCTACTTCAAGACAGGGCATATCACCTAGCACATTATCCCTTTCCAAGTCTCTTCTCCTCTCAAGATTTACTGAAGACTGACCCACTTTACAAAGTAATACATATACTGCATACTATAATCTGTTTTATTGTATAATGAATGCACTGTGCTTGTTTACTAGAATGTATACATACAGTTTTTATTTCTATGTAACCAGTTTGAAATACTCTGTTAATGCTTACATTTCTGTATTTTTGTTTTTGAAATGTTTTGTATTTCACCTGGGCTAAGCTTGACATTGGTCAGCACTGATCAGCTTACTACCATGGCACAATGAGTAGACATTTTTTAACGTCTTTATTTTAACACCTTTATTGAATTATCACTTAAGACAGACAAACATCTGTACATGTTAACATATTCTCAGTTGCATTACGTATAGTCTTTTGTATATTTATCATCAATTCAGTATTACACAGCTCAATTCCTGCCTTCCCTTAAATCTCACTCCTAAACATTATTCTGCATGCACTGTTCCTACAATTCCCATTTTTATACGTACATTGCTACTATTCTTTTCTAAAGATCCCGCTTCCAGTTCTTTTATTCTTGTTGCAATATTCAATATTTCAACTACAGTTGCTTTAAACTTTGATTTCCATTTTCTAGTAATTGCTTTTTGGCAGCTATCAGAATTAAACTTAACAAGGCCTTACTATATCTAGGCAACTCAGATCTTGTATCCCAGCTCAAAAAATCATTCCTTTGTTACACCCATTTGCTCACCCAATATTTCTGACAGAGTACTCTGTAGGGAATTTTTCAAGTCTTCCAACTTATTAGACTTCCAAAACATATGTTCCTAGTTACCGCTTTCATCCGCATCACACCTCCAACATCTCCCATCTACCTGAGGAAAAATTCTTTGAAGTCTGCATGGGATATCAAAACACTCATTCAAACACTTCCAAGAGAACATCCTATATCTTCTAGACTTTGCTACATATTTGGGAGCCATACATATGTCCTCCCATTGTTTCCTTGTGAATGGTTTTCCAATCGCTCTTCCTAATTATTTCTAACCTCCTGAGACTGTTTCCTATAGTTTTCATGCAGTATTTTACATCTTACTAATTATCCCTTTTTTAACAGCAGCTTCTGATCTAGATTCAATTTAAAATGCTATCATAGCACATCCTTCACTTAGTATTCTCCTGTCCCTTTCTCTTTGCCTATACTTACATATCAATCCCTGATCGGGAAGGTAGTCTCTAGCCAGAAGTCCAAATGCCTTCTTGGCCTATTCCTATTCTATTACCTTTTCTTCCCTAGTTATTTGCTCCCAATACCTTTCTTTCATTGCCAGTTTCCTCCAATAAATCCCATCCTCCAATTCACTATTCTCTGTACTCTTAATTGCAGTCATCCCTATCAGCAAAACCTCCTTTCTCTATTCTTGTATTGGTTTAGGTCTCAGAATACTTTCTGCTACTTTATGACTATAATATTTTTTCACTTTTTTAAATTCTCCATATCTTTTCGGTTTGTAATACTATGATGGAAATGAATCTCATTCCTAAGTCAAAGTACAATTAAAGTTAATGAAATTAGTATTGTTTCAATCTTTGATGTCAGCCAGAAGTGCTCTTTGCAGCACCTGCAGTTTGCCTAGTAATGATTCCTCCTGCAATTTGTATGGAGTTATATGTATTGGTAACATATCTAAATATGACTGTAGATTCTTTTTTATAAGACCCATTGCTCCTACTACTAGTGGGACTGTCTGGGTATCTTTCTTCCACAATGATCGCATTTCTGCCTGCAATTCCTGATATTTTATGACTTTGTCTCTCTCTGTAAGCAAGTTGCTGTAGTCACTGGGTGTGGTGATTTCAATGATCAGTGCTACTTTTGTCTTCTTTTCATGGACCAATGCATCCGATTTTCTAGCATCTATCTTTTGAACTGTTGATAATGGATGATCCCATGTGATGTAACTTCATCATTTTCTATGATGCTTTGTGGCTCGTTTCCAGTGTTTTTCAGCCACTTCAGTAACATAATGTTTGCACAATCCCCACTGCAGCAATCTTGCCACATTATTATGCCTTTCAGTATACAGTCCTTCTGCCAGTAGTATGTCACAGACAGTAACGAGGTGTGTGACTGTTTCCAATTCGGTTTTACAAAACCTACATTTGTCTTTTTCTCCCACATGTTCAATGGACTTTGTAAACCAACATGTATGCAGCCCACTATCTTGGGCTGCCAATATTAACCTTTCATCTCTTGGTTTGAATTTGCCTCTCCTTAACCATTCCTGCATTATTTCCTGATCAACATGCGGTTCATCCAGAAGTTTTCTATACTTGCAATGATATTTTTGCATTTTCCACATTTCTTGCCTTCTCATCTTGGTCCTTCACCATATATTCTTTTTGGTTTTTGGCATATTCAGTTGCTGCCTGATTTTGACCTACTTCTGGTTTGATTTCCATTCCTGCTCGACACCAATATGCTTCTGCTAGATTAATCAGAGAAGTCATCTTAGATTTATTCTCCTCGCACTTCAAAACTTTCACTACATTTGGGTCTTGTCAGGTCAGTAGATATGTTTGGAGTCCCACGATTGCAGATCTATAGTTGCAATTAGTTTCAAGGAGGTCCATCCCTCCTTTGGAATGGGCAATATATAATCTTGGTATGCACTGATTTTTATAAATCATTGGTGAGCATTAAGCATCCTTCTTGTTTTCCTATCTTGTCTATCCAACACATATTGGGGCCAGTCAATCACTCCAAAACTGTAAGTTAGAACAGGAAGAGCAAATTGGTTTATAGCTTGGATTTTGTTCATAGATGTCAATGCTGTTTTCATGATTAATTTAAGTCTTCTACAGTATTCCTTACTTAGTTTTTTTCGCATTTGTTCATGTTTTATTGTTGATCCTTCATTAATTCCCAAATATTTATACACTCCCTCTTGCTCAAGTTCTTTTATATCACATTCTTGCCCCAAACTGATGTTTTCTTGGTGCTGCAGTTTTCCTGCTTTAAAGGTTGCTTTTGCACATTTATCAAGACCAAATGACATTTTTATATCATCTGAAAAAGTTTTGACAACTTGCAGTGGTGCTTTCAGTTCCTCATCTGATGAGCTATATAGTTTTAAATCATCGACAAAGAGAAGATGAGAAGTGTTTACACTTTGTTGTTTTCTAGGGGCCAAATTATACCCTTGGCCTAAGCTGTTAAGTAGACAGTTTAATGAGTTAAGGGCAAGGCAGAATAGCAGGGGTGACAGAGAGTCACCGTGGAATATCTCTCTTAGAATTTTTATCCCTGGGGTAATAATTTGTCCTTTCTCATGACTTAATTGCAAAGTGGTCTGCCACTGTTTCATGGTCACTGTAATGTACTCAGCGTAGGGTATATCTTATACATTTTTAAGTACTCTTTTATCCATGAATGTGGAATACTATCAAATTTTCTTTGTAGTCAATGCATGCCATACTTAGATTCTTCCCCTTTCTACAGTTCTCCAATATGACTTTATTTAACAACAAATGATCCTTTGTTCCATATGACTTTCTTTTATTGCCTTTTTGTTCTACTTCCATAATTCAGTTTTCTTCTAAATGACTTTAAAGTCTTTCAGCATCAATTCCCATGTACAGTTTATACGTCGTTGGAAGGCAAGTTATTGGTCTATAATTTTTAGGGTAGCTTGCAGGTTCAGTCTTAAGTAGGAGCATTGTTTTTCCGGTTGTTAGCCAGGTTGGTGTCTGTTCAGGGTGCGCATATAAACAGTTCTTACTCACAGCTAAATCTTTGTGCAAAGATGTTAATACTTTTAACCAAAAGTTATGTACTGCATCTGGGCCTGGGGTTTTCCAATTAGAGGCATTTCTTAACATTGTTTCAATCTCTCTGGCTGTTACTTAATCCCATTTCATATCTTGTACCTTTAAACTTCTTTTTCTTTCTTTTACTTCCATCCGTTTAGCATCTTTGTTATGTTCCACAGGATCTTCATAGATACTTCTCCAAAATGTATCTCTTTCTTCTTTTTTTGGCGGTCTTTCAATTCCTTTTACTTTGTTTCCCAATTCACTATAAAACTTTTTTGGGTCATCAATCAATTGCTTATTTTGTACTTTTCCTCTATTTTTATCTGCGTTATCTTCTAAGTTTTTCCACCTGTACTGAGATGTTTAGTTAATCTACGATACTGCATAACAGATCATGGTCTGTTCTAATACTGCACATTGCTTTTATCATGCCTATCTTTCTTAGTATTTTTGTTGATCTGTTCCCTCTTCTATAGTCTTCTAACAGTGACTTCTTGTCTTAATTGCTTTACAGTTTTCTCTATTCGATACTTTCATGATGGCATTCAATTTCTCCCCTTTCTTTCCCTCAATACCCTGTATTCTTGAGGTAGAATTTTATCAGTTATCAATTTAGCTGCACAGTAATATATCACATAGATTTCTACGGACAGTCCTAATTACTGTGTTCATTTGTTTTATCAAACTTCTGACTTTTGGAGTTTTATTGACCTCCTGCATTCTAATTCTTTCATTGATCTTAACTCATTCCTTCCAGTATAGCTCTTTTGATTGTGTACCTTTAACTCCCAGTGGGTGTGGCTTGAGCCTTTAAAAAATGAAGTTATCACCTTGTTGTTCTAACATATATTCACTGACAGAGGAAAAACATCAATACAATTATGTTTGTCATCATATATGCTTCAAGATAAAATATTCTGATACCTTGTATGTAGCATGGTTTGGAATTATTAATGCAAATATGAACAATCAATATTTGATGCCTGGAGGCGTCACTCTATGTCTACTAAATCAAGCAACTCTTCTCTTAGTTCATTTTCTTCTAAACTGATGGCACATTTTTTTGTTTTCCATTTCCTGTGGGTATGCTATAGAAAGTTATGTAGCATCTTCCTGTAGCACATTCTCTTCAGTTTCATCCTGTGGTATCAATTTCTCTGTCATATGGGAACTCACTGGCCTATCACTCCTCAACATTGACTGCATCAGTTTCCACATTTTCTTGCTCCTTCCCTTGCTGTCCAGCTTCAAGTGAATGTTTATACAGGTTTCCTGTGCAAGGCTCCAGAATATCTTCATATGGCACCTGACCTATTGCTTCCTGTTCCACTGGTTTCCCTGTAATTTGGCTATCTATTGCTCTATCCTGTTGTGGTGCTTTCTGAATAAGATTTTCTACACCAAATCATTCACTTCACAGGTATTCCTTAACCTCATTTTCTATTTCTTTAACTTCTCCATTACTAATCTCCTTTTCTAATTTTCCTCTTTATCATCTTATATTTTGTATTGTAAACTTTTCCATGTCCAGATTCTTTTGTCTGTATTTCTCTTCAAGTATCTTTCGTGCTGTTCTTTCTGTATTGGTTAGTTTTGCTTTCTCATTTGCATAAATATTACACCATATTAAATCTCTTTCTTTCCCATGTCCATATTTCTGCTTCAGATGTCTACTGATAGGTTCATAGGTTGGTATTGAGCTGTCTGCCCGAAGGCATATATTAGCCCAGCCACGTTGTGCGGTATTCACCGCCCCTTTAGTAGTTCCCTAGACCCTTGTACTAGCAGCTAGTACCCTTGGCCCCTATCTAGTAGTGCTGTTGGTGTGATCCCCGGTGTGAACTTTCTGTTACCCATCAACTCATCAAGGCTCCTCTTGAAGAGTGATAGTGAGGGGCTCTGTCTCATGTAGATCGGGACCCTGTTCCATAGTAAGGGAAGTTTCTACGAAGGGAATCTATCCCTCCAGCATGTTCTATTCATTGTTGTGTTAAGGTTTATATCCCTAGAGCGTGTAGATTTGGTTTTGCTAAGATGGAGCATGTTCAACAATTCTGGGTTGGACATGGCTCTGTACGTTAGACAGAGATCACCTCTGAGAAAGCGGTATGCAACAGAGAACAGTCTTAGCTTTTTCAATTGTGCTGCATAGGGCAACTGTTTGAGGCCAGTAATTCTCTTGGTTAGGTACCTCTGTGGTCTCTCCAGCTGCTGGAGATGTCTAGCCAGGTACATTCCAATTGATGCATTGTAATCAATAATGGGTCTGATGAGGGAAGAGTAGAGGGGCACCATTACATCCTTAGATCTTGATGCGAACCTTTCATGATCAGATGGGCCACATAGAAGGATTTTCTAACCACTTTGGCAACATGGTTATCAATGGAAAGCTGGCTATCTACTTGGGTCCCTAGATCCCTTATTTCTTCTTCAGATTCTTCCTGCTTCTCCTTACTTTGGAGACTCACTTCATCATGCTGTGATGTAACCTGTGTTAGACCTTCTACATCAAATCCTTCACTTCGCAAGCACTCCATAACTTCAACTTCTGTTTTTTTTAACTTCTATTTTACTAATCTTCTTTTCTACATTCCCTCTTTGTGATTTTTTTTTTATTTTTGTGAAATTTTCCATATCAGGATCCCTTTGCCTGTATTTCTCTTCGAATATCTTTGGGGCTGCCTTCTTTATACTGATTAATTTGGCTTTCTCCTTTGCATAAATATTGCACTATATTAAATCTCTATCTCTTTCACATGTCCATATTTCTTTTATATAGTTTTCAAAAAAACTCTAGGTTTTGCTGTTTATATTTTCATACTTCATCAGATGCTTCTTTTTCCAAACAGATCAAAGTTTCTTGATTTACATACTGTTTTTCACAGATCTGTTGTATTAATGAATACAAATTTTTTTTTGAAGCTTCTGATTGTTTTTCTTGTGAAAGTATTTTTCATTCCTCTAATTTCTGTCTTAATCGTTTTGTATATCTTGCGTCTGGAAATTCTGGGCTTTTTGCATAAACAATACATAATTACTTTCTTATCCTCAATAGTCGACTTGACTGTCTTTATGGCTCTACTTTGGCCGATCAGTTTTTGTGATATTTGTGGACTACTACTTCCTTCAAAAACATGGGGACCATCCTCCCCCTGGGCCTGGCCTGACCCCAGTGTAGGAATGTGTCTGTATTTTGAGGATTCTACACTGTCAACTTTTCCAGTCATGTCACCAGTGAGCCTACCAGGACTGGGCACTTTTTTATCCTGGGTTTTGTGCACGCAGCTCTCTTTTTTACATTTTTAACCTATTTCTGTCTATGAAATATGGTATATGAATACATTCTATAATATCAGTGTCTTCTTGGCGAGATTTTGTGAAAAACAGGGTCCACCTCACAAAGGTACTCACCAAGACTTGAGGATGAAAAATTTCAACAATATTACTCTCCTTTACTTGCTGACTTATCATCTCTCCATTCGGACCGCATATAATAATAATAATAATAATAATAATAATAATAATAATAATGATAATATTCTGTGTGGCTGCTATTTTACTTAAGGATCAGCATCCAAAATCTCACTCTCTCCTTATTTCTGGAATTTTCCCTCTGCTTCATCATCCCCTTCCACTTTGAATTATAGCTTTCTGCTTGTGTTATGTGTATTAGCCTTAATTTGTAGCTCATCCCTTCAAATCAGATAATACTAATCCACCTTGTTCTATTGGAAGGATCAACGTATCCCACTTAACCCTTGCCCTTTTCCCCCTCACAGGTAAACTCCTTCAATTAATGTAATGATTTTGCTCTCAGGAAAAAGGGATCCCTTTCTTTAAAAGCTGAAACTGGGCCTCACTTATTTAGAAATAGAATGGTCTGACATTAAGCACACTATGGTCACCACTGACTAATCTTTTAATACAAAACTTCATTAGAAGATGAGGAATCAGTGGAAATTAATGTAGATGAAAGCATAAATAAACATCCCCTCCCAGCTCAGGAAGAAAATATTCAAGGCTTATGTTAGTCTGCTGGAGAAATATGAACATTGGAAGTAAAGCATTCTTCTCTGCAACAAATAACTCAAATTTTGGTTGGCTTGAGTGGCTACACATCTCTAGTACAGTGTTTCTTGGTAGCCTGAGATCTACCTGTAACTTGGTGATGTAACAAAGGAAGTCTACAAGGACATTTGACTCCACAAGGATTAGCGTCACAAACTGTCTTGCCTACTGCAAGATCAATACTGCTTTCCTACAAATTAAATAATAATATGTTCTCGCTGCTTACTCAAATACTTCAAATACTTTTACCAACCTAGAAAATAATAGCAGAGGCCTAAACTAAAAGCAAATTTGAAAGAATGCATGACTGATTTTTAACCAATGACAAACAGAAGTTTACCAAGGGCTTCCAATGTGGACAATAACCAAAGACTATGTTACAACAACACTGTCAGGAGGAGCAAAAAATGACAAAGGATTTATGAGTGAATTATGTCACATGAGTAATGCAGGAAGCTCATTCTCTTAGTTTGTTCTGTTGTGAGAAAGGCTTGGCAATGGAGAGAATTTAGGACTGTATGATAAAGAGGATAGCATAAACTACAAAAAGATGACAGAAGTTTCAAAGTAGAAAGCTAAATCAGGCCAAAATAAAGCTATAAGACAAGAAAGTGTTGGAAGAGAGTCAAAAAGCAAACATAGGTCCATGTAAGGGAAAGAAAGTAGTGTCCTGGACAGAGCTGTTTCACTCACTATGGACAAACAGTTGGTGAAGATATCAGAAAGCAGAGGAAAGGTAAAAGCTAAATATTAGGCATTATAAGTGTTTATTTCCTACCACAAAGCAGTGAAATTTCATGGGAAAACATAATACTGTTGTGTGCCAGTAAAGATCAATCATGTCTAGAGTCTCCAGCCAATGACCCCAAAAAAGCAGCATTAATGACAGAAATTGGACACATACTATCTCACATAGCTTATTTAAAAGCTGACATCACTGAGTTCCACAATGAAAATACGCATCTCATTTCCAGGGACAAGGAACAGGAATCAAATCAAGTCACCTGCTTCCTCTGAGGTACTAGTTCAACAGCCAGCACAGCAACTGGTCCAGCAAAGAAGGATGGGACAGGGAATGCTTTTACCCTCTGTTCTTGGGGTCTAGCCAATGGTTTCTCTTCCTTCACCCAATCAGCACATTCAATCCTCTCTTGGATGCGACAGCAAGGCAGTCTCCAGCCTGGGTGAAGGGACTAGAGTCTATTTGTTCCCTTGTTGCAGGGCAATTTCAGCCCATTCATTTCCTCTAAAGATATAACAGCTGGTTATATAAAGATGGGGGGGGGGTCAGACTGCTAAATCCAGTAGCCAACAATCCCACTGGAGCTCCCTAATTCCATTGGTGGCTCATTACAGCTCTACTAGTGAAGCCACCCATGGCGAGCTTGTGTTTCTCCACAAATACTGATTTCTGGCCCCTACACAGTGGGTTTAGGTTCCATGAATGCAATACCTTGTGTTCCTCTAGGTGCCACCCAAGCAGAAAGCCAGAACCATCTCTCTCCCCTCAGGATGGACAAGCTAACAACAGACTCTCACTCCCATCCTCCCACTTTGCTCCCTCAGGAGCACATGCCACTAAATGAACACAGGATATCCGGGTCTCAATCACAGCTTCATCCCTCTGCTCAAGCACAGAGAATGCTGATCAGTTCCAGTATGTAGCCTTGACAAAATCATATCCAGAATTTACACATGCAGTAACACTGGCAAGCCAGAATGAATCAACTCTGCAGGGCATCACACCCACTGAAGAATTAATGGACAATAGTGACTACTAAGCAGTTATGAAAAAGTCTTTTAGGTTCCCCTCCACTGGAAGTTAGTGTCAAAGTGTCTTAGGCAGGCCATACATAATTTCAAGACACTCCTTAAACACTCATCATTTTGATCTTACTTTAAGCTTTTAAAGCTTTAAGCTAAGGTAAGGGAAAACAGCTCCTGTACTTTACAAAAAAAAAAGCACCAAACCAGGCATGTCCAAGGGTCAGCTTCCGGTGATTTCTCCTGTCCACCTGGTGAATCTGGGCATACTGGGGCAATGCAGCAATTGCCTCATGTACACAGACAACCCTCTCCTCCTACCACCCAACACTACAACCTGTGAGAGATGCACTTACATAGCCAAACTGGAAGCAAAGCTCTCTCCACCCAAGATTTTGCTAGCCAGTCAAGAGGAGAATGTTAACACCCACACTAAACCTCAAGCAACACATAGCCCTTCTAAGCCCACACCACCAACACCCATATATAGCAACTCTAAATCCACATATGCAGAGGCCGTTAACTGTAACCTGCCCAAGCAACAAGAACCTCTAAAGCTGAAACGCAAACAAACACCAATCACAACCAAAGTGTCGCATAGCTCACAACGCCAGTGTGTCACCCAGCAACAGCCCCTAAGGCAAGACAACGTATCTAATACTTTAGTCATAGGTGACTTTATAGTCCGGCACACTGATGTCCCACTCACCAGGTTGAACAAGGAGAAAATTACAGTCAGCTGCCTGTTGGGTGCCAGGATCCACCACATAATGCATGCACTCAAGTCACTCCACAACAAATACAAATATGACTCTGTCATTGTCCATGTTGGATTGAATGACTTGAGACATACCTCCCTGGACTATATGAAAAGGGACACGGAAGAGCTCTCGGATCATGTGGCCCAGGCAGGTATGACCCTAGCCCTGAGTATCATCCTGCCTTCCCCCAGAATGATACCACAATATAAGGACAAAATGATTGACTTCAACAATTGGCTAAGCTTCTGGTGTCATTCAAAGGGGATCCAGTATCTGTCTGCCTGGGATGACATGATCAACAGACCACGATGCTTTGCCAGAGATGGTCTGCACCTATCACCCCTGGGATTCAGGTTACTGGCTAAGGCTCTTGCCACCCCTATAGTGCCTTTTTTAGGCAAAGTTCAAAGGACAAAACCACCACCGTAACAGGTACAAACATGCAAAATCTGAAGGTAATGCTACTCAGTGCTAGAAGTCTAAACCTCAAAATGCACTCTCTCGAGGCATTCCTAAAAATGGAGAACATCGATATCTGTCAGTAACTGAGACCTGGTTCAAGGCTCCAGAGAGCACCCCTGCAATACTGGGCTACAACTCTTACCACACTTTTCAGCCACCAAACCAGGACCGAGACACTAAAGGTGGAGGAGTGTCCATATTAACCAAGGATATTCACACCACCAGGCTAGTTGCCCAACACAATGCGTCTGAAATTCTCCAGGTGCAACTAACACTAGGTAAGACTGCAATCCAGATTGTAGCTTGCTACAGATCCCCCACCATACCCCAAGATTCTCACTACACCTTTCTAAACATACTGGAAAATATTAAGATAGAACCAAACACCCTAATACTGGATGATTTTAACTACCCTGCCATTAACTTGGAAAACTACTTGTGTACCAACACCTTTGCCCAACGGTTCTTGGAATTCATAAATTCCAATGCCCTGGATCAGCTAATCCATAGTCCCACCAGGGGCTCCAATATCCTAGACCTGGTCATTACCAACATGGGAAATTGATGCTCCATACCTATGGTCACCCCCTCGTTAGTCAGGTCTGACCATAAGCTAATCACCCTTAACATCCACATCCCACCCCACCCCCAGTAAGGAAACCTCCATAAAAAAACTTCTCCAAAGCCAACTTCATGCTACTCAAGTCAGAAGTGACAAACTTCATGACACCCATGCAGACGGGAACTGAAAGTTCGACTGCTGAATCCTACACTAAGGTACTGTACGAGCACATCCACTCATGCATGAATCGTGCCATCCGAAATAGAACCAAGATGCTCTCCTCCAAAAAAAGGAAGCCAATCTGGTGGTCCCCTGCCATAAACAAACTTTACAACAAAAGGAAGAAACTTTTGCAGAAAAGAGGAAAATCCCAGGATGCAAAAAACTCCCTTACCAGCCTCAATAAGAAACTGAGATCCCTCATAAAATCCTCCAAAGCTAGTTACAAAAATAAAATTGCCAAAGATTCTAAAGACAACCACAAGGCATTCTATAATTATGTCAAGAATCTAAATGGCAATGCTCAGATCTGCTCTGAGCTAAAACAGAATGGCATTAAATATACTGATCCCAAGGATATTGCCAATATCCCCACAAAATAGTAGAAAACCACAAAAGAACCAACCAGCAGAATGTGCGCAATCCAAAGGACACCAAGTTTATTGAAGTTAAGCGCTTTCCTCTCTATTACAGAGACTTCCTCAGAACAATATTGCACGAAAAACCCAGCCAAATATATACCCACCCCTCAATTAACCATTCAAAATTGCACCAAAAATTTTAAAGCAATAAACTTGGTGTCCTTTGGATTGCTCACATTCTGCTGGTTGGTATTGCCAATATCCTGGCAGATAGATTCAGTGCCAACTTCACCCCTCTCTCACCTCCTAAACGGCCCATCTCAATACCGGAAGATTGCCAAATTCCAGTAATAACAGCCATACAGGTAAAAAACGCACTCTCCAAAGCTAAGAATACAGCATCCATGGGACCAGATGACATCCCTGGCTGTGTACTACATGAACTACAATATGAACTGGCACCTCAGCTAAGTGTCATGTTTAATCATAGCCTCACCTCAGGTTTCATGCCCACTGAGTGGCACAGAGCTACAGTTATCCCACTCCACTAGGGGGATCCACCTTGGATCCCAGAAACTACCATCCCATCAGTCTGACGAGCCTTATCTCCAAGGCCATGGAGCGTATTATCATGGAACTTATAAACAAAGACATTGCCAAATTTCAAACACTGGACCCCACCCAGTTTGGGTTCGTGAAGGGCCGATCTTGTCTCCTGAACGTGATTGACTTCTTTGAATCAGTCCCCAAAGCCATGGACAAGGGTAAGGTGGTCCACACAGCCTATCTAGACCTTGCCAAGGCCTTTGACACCATCCCCCACTCTGGAATCATAGAAAAACTTACTAAGCTGGGCATTAATCCCTACATCACCCAATGGGTTGCCAACTGGCTTACTGACAGAACCCACACTGTAAAGGTAGCCGACTCCAAATCCAGCTCCAGACAAGTGACAAGTGGAGTACCTCAGGGTTCAGTCCTGGGACCGCTCTTGTTTGGCATCTACTTCTCTGAAGTACAGGCCAACACTAAGGGACTCTGGCTAACAAAGTTCGCAGATGACTGCAAACTGAGAGCCATTATTGAATCCCCAAATGATGTGGATACTCTACAAAAGGGCCTTACAGAAACAGTTGCTTGGTGCCAGAGCCATGGGCTCAAGCTCAATGCCAAGAAATGTATAGTTATCCCCTTTGGGAAAAAACATGTACCCGTGAATTACCACATAGGTGGCAGTACACTAAACACCAAAAGTGTGATAAGAGACTTAGGGACACAGGTGGACAGTGGTCTCACCTTCGATAACCACATTGCCACAACAGTCAGGAAATCCTTCTATGTGGCACACCTCATCACTAAGGGCTTTTCATCCAGAAAAAGGAGGCCATTGTCCCACTGTACTCATCCCTCATTAGACCCATTATAGAATACAATGCCCCATTTGGTATGTACCTCTCAAGACATCTGCAACAACTGGAAAGGCCACATAAATACCTCACAAAAAGAATCACAGGCCTAAAGCAGATGCCCTACGCTGACCGCCTTAAAAAACTCCAGCTATACTCTGTCGCATATCATCTACTCAGAGGCGATCTCTGCTTAACATACAAGGCCATGTCAAACCCAGAACTGTTGGACATGCTACACTTAAAGAAATCCCAATCCCTTAGAGCCATACGCTCCAGGGATCTAAACCTTGTCATCACAATAAACAAAATATGGTGGAGGGATAGGTTCCTGACCCAGAGATTCACCAGACTCTAAAATAGACTGTCCATACATGTCAAGCATAGTGCCTCTTTGGCCCTCTTCAAAAGGAACATTGACGACTGGATGAGAGAAAGGAAATTCACCCCGGGGATCCCGTCAGTCACCCTGCTAGACAGGGGTCCAGAGAAGTAAATAGTGTGGGAAGAAATAGCCAGAGAATTGTTATAGCTAGGCTTGTATAGGCCCTAGGGCTGATAGCCTAGTACCAACCTATGAACCTATGAAAAATTTTCATATTTGACTTTTATGGAATTCTTGTGGACCAAGTAGTTTTACTGTATGTGTATTTTATTTATTGTACAGTTCACTAATTTGTTTTACACCATGCATATCTTATTAATCTACACTGTACTTAGAGACTAAGCACTTAAACTTAAACACTGGCAAAACACAATATACCTTTACGATGAACAGTTATCAAAGGCTTCTTATTAGATTCAACAGGAGATCAGGAAATGTAAAAAATATACCTGATAAGCCTTCACCAACATGTCTGCAACTTAACCTTTAGAAGACCAGAGGCAGCTTTTAAGTAAAAGGGACAGACTACATGTCTTTATCTATGGGAAAGGCCTTCCTGTTCCACTTAATATCAGTAACAACCTTTCCAGTTAGGTAACTAATAAGGACCTCAATCCCAAATGGTGCATTGGGTATCTTCTGGTTCAGCTTCTCATAAACAGGTTATAGAAGCAACTAAGGGTGATGTGCAGAGTTGTAGTAACTACAGAGGGATTCAACTGGTCAGTCACAGCATGAAATTATGGGAAAGAGTAGTGGAAGCTAGGTTAAGAAGGGAAGTGATGATTAGTGATCAGCAGTAAGGTTTCATGCGAGGAAAGAGCACTACAGATGCGATGTTTGCTCTGAGAGTGTTGATGGAGAAGTACAGAGAAGGTCAGAAGGAGTGGATTTAGAGAAAGCATATGACGGGTTGCCTAGAGAGGAGGTGTGGTATTGTATGAGGAAGTCGGGAGTGTCAGAGAAGTATGTAAGAGTGGTACAGGATATGTACGAGAGTAGTGTGACAGCAATGAGGTCTGCGGTGGGAGTGAGGGAGTGACGGATGCATTTAAGGTGGAGGTGGGATTACATCAAGATCAGCTCTGAGCCCTTTCTTATTTGCAATGGTGACGGACAGGTTGACAGACGAGATCAGACAGGAGTCCCCATAGACTATGATGTTTGCAGACGACATTGTGATCTGTAGTGAGAGTAGGGAACATGTGGAGGAGATCCTGGAGAGGTGGAGATATGCTCTAGAAAGAAGAGGAATAAAGGTCAGCAGGACTAAGAATATATGTGTGTGAATGAGAGGGAGGATAGAGGAATGGTGAGGATGCAGGGAGCAGAGGTGGCAAAGGTGGATGAGTTTAAGTACTTGGGATCAATAGTTCAGAGTAATGGTGAGTGTGGAAGAGAGGTGAAGAAGAGAGTACAGGCAGGATGGAATGGGTGGAGAAGAGTGTCAGGAGTGATTTGTGACATACGAGTACCTGTAAGAGTGAAAGGGAAGGTCTACAAGAGGGTAGTGAGACCAGCTATGTTGTAAGGGTTGGAGACAGTGGCATTGACAAAAAGGCAGGAGTCAGAGCTTGATGTGGCAGAGATGAAGATGTTAAGATTTGCACTGGGTGTGACTAGGATGGACAGGATTAGGAATAAGTATATTAGAGGGTCAGCCCAAGTTGGAAGGTTTGGAGACAAAGCCAGAGAGGCAAGATTACATTGGTTTGGACATGTGCTGAGGAGGGATGCAGAGTATATTGGGAAAAAGATGCTAAGGATGAAGCTGCCAGGTAACAGGAAAAGAGGAAGGCCTAAGATAAGGTTTATGGATGTGGTGAGAGAGGACATGCAGGTGGTTGGTGTGACAGAGCAAGATGCAGAGGACAGGAAGAATTGGAAACAGTTGATCTGCTGTGGTGACCCCTAATGGGAGCAGCTGAAAGAAGACAAAGAAGAAGAAGAAGCAATTAAACAACCAAGCAGAGAGAGACACTGGATGAAGATGTCCTGGCTGCTACAACGGTGGGACCAAATCTTCATGACGCTAAATGAAAATCTGTCTCAGAAGCTGCTTGCAGACATCTTACCACCAGTTCAGTGTGAGAATTTAAATTAAATTAGGGGAAAGCTTTTTCCAGGGTTTTATCTACTACAACTAAATGTAAATGAAATGGAGAAGAATTAATTGATATTAAATCTACTGGGATGGATATCAGAGCCACATACTATATATACCCATTATCTTATTTTATCTGTCAGAGGTAACAGTAGTTAAACATTGAGGTTAAATCAGTGTACACTGAGTCAAAGAAATGACCAAGGAATCTAAAATTAAACAAGTTTCAAGCAGATTTACTAATTCAGAGGATGCATGTAAATGTGGTCTGCTTTTTAGCCAGAGTCTGGGTGTTTATGAGTCTGTGGATTATCACTCCCTGAACACAATATCTGAGGGAGAAATTAGGCCAGAACTAGGAAAGCATTAACACTTTTTGGGAAAAGGTCAAGTATTATGAGATGATTGTAAAACAGTCCACATCATTCTAACGGCTTCCCTAATTCAAGGTAACATAGTCATTGTTCTTGCCTCATAAATGTAGGGCAAGAAAAAAAACTCTTCCTGCAGCTTTACGTAGTAAACTGCACCGCTTGGTCAGTGGGACGGTAATGAGAGCTATAAAGAACAATGTATAGTCAGACCAGATTTAAGAAATATGTGAAAAGGGAATTAAATGTCACTAATGGGGTGCAGTTAGAAGGAACCAGTGGTGGGTCTTGCTCTAGAGTCATATATAGTGAATACAAAGCCAGATCAAGATTGTTGTCTTGTACTGTGCCATTTGCTACTATTCGATCAACAAATTCTTAAGGTCTAGTCCAGACATACCATGAGCAGGGGGAGTCATGTCTGCATACCCATATCTGTTCCAAAGAATATCAAAATACAGAAATCAACTCACTGAAGCCACTTTTAGTGAACTGCAGAGCAAAGATATTCTTGTGAGACAGGAAGCTGCCTTGCACTACAATGTTAGGGGGCAACCCATTCATTTGACATATCTACTCAAAGGTCACACAACGGTGGAGAAAAGAAGACACTCTACTGTTATTAAACAGGTTTTAGCAAGTTTCCTGTCAGTGCTTCAGCATTTCCTGAAACAGTGCTTGATGTAATGACATGCTCTTGAACATAAACATGAAGTTTCAACTAATGTCAGTGAGCTAACAATTGTTCCCAAGGGGAGATGACACCCACAGGACTGAAATCAAACCTAGAGTCAAACTCTGGCAACAACCTGCTGCCCTTGTTATAGATAATCCGCAAAGGTATCATGACTAGAAAGTGGAAAACAGTAATTCTAGATATTCAGGTTGGATTTCTCCATACTCAACTTCCCTGAAATCCAACGATGTTAAGTTGTCCCCTCATTTGAGGATGACATCTCAAGCGAAGCTAAAGAAACTAACACTTCTGTAATGGGCAAAGAAAAAAGTCAAGCCTAGAAGCCTTAGGCCCATCTCACATCTGCACCATGTATAACTAGCCCCTGTGAAATGTTCAGTTCAAGATTACTAAACACTGGCCAACAAATTATGATGCTTGTACCAGAAGACAAACCATTTCCACTCGCAAGCTTTTGTTGCTAGAAAAAATAGCTAATATCTTTATAGATGCATAAAATAGCTCTCTTCAATTACTAGAAAGCTACCATTTCCACGCTTTCCAATTTCTTAAAAAAATTTAACCTTGTCTGCAGCATAAACTAAGAATATTAGTCTATACTTAAACCTGTAAATTGCTGGAGGGATTATTATAATTTAAGACTCATATAATATGATCAATACACTTTTACTTTCCCTCAGCAGCCGAAGATCACAATATACTGCTTATATCAGTCTTTATATTGTTACAGTAAAAATCTCAGATACATTACAGTAAAGATAAAGTACTTTATTACCTTACCGTTACTAGTTTAAATAGTATTTACATAGATATTTCTATACCCACAGCATTTCAACCTCTGATTTCTGCAATTTTACTAGCCCTAGTGAACAGCTATTTAAAGTTTCTTCTATTCTTTCTAGATTTGTGTCATTTTACCGTACATATTCTCCAGTGACTGACTTATTTTAAACACCTCAATGCATTTGATCTATTTTTTCATCTAAATTACTGGAAGCCATCTACTGAATTGCTTTTTGCTTAACAGCTGCAAGGCTCTTCCCCACCTGAGCTTTGTCTTCTCCTTTTTTATTTATTTTTCTCTTACTTCCTCCAGATTTCTACTTTGCTGACATCCAAACAATGTAGTTTCTAGCCAGTAAAAGAATTCTAACCAAATTATCGTTTACTGTTTTTTTTACCTATTTTCTTTTTCGCACAGGGGGCGCTCTAATCAACCTGCTTTTCAGAATGCAGTCATCTTGGAATCTCCCAGTACCTTTCTATTTTTGCTGTTAAGCCTAATATATTCTAGGCAGAAACATAACCCTGACAGGGGTGTGTTTAGACTTCTCACCTGTTGGTGATTTTCATGGGACTGGCTATTAAAGCAAGGTCAGTGTGTGGAGATTAGTAAGCTGGGTTTCAAAATGGTTACATCTTTGTTGTCTGCAGCCAGTGCTGTCCTGTTATCCTTAAAACACTGTGATCTCCAACATAAACTGGAATGATTCCCTGAGTCTGAAGTGGTTAGAATGAAAATGAATTCCTCTAAATCATGGATTCTAGAGAATGCATGCTGCAGGTCAGGGGCAAACAGCTACCTCATGTGGAGGAGTATTTTTGGGATATTGTTTATGATGGAAAGGGAATGTGATCCAGAGACCGAGCAGTGCAGGGATGAAGTGCTGGCAGTACTGTGGTTGTTGTGTCAAAATGTGACAGAGACGTGAAAAATGAGTCATAACATAACACACTCAGATGACCAGTGAGTCTGTGTCCCTATCTTCAGCTATGGCGAAGAGTTCTGAGAAATCATAGGATAAGACTGTGGGGAGAAGTGGTAAAAATTAGTTTCCTTCACAGGGTAGCTGGGTCTCATACTGAAATATACAGTAATCCAGCAGGATCTCCAAGCACAGCCTATGTTCCTCTGTGCTGAATACAGTCAGTTGAAATGGCTTTAGCATCTTCTGAGGATGCCGCTTGAGCCTGACAGATGGGAGGTGTGCCAAGCACTGACCACTGAGAGGAGGCCTAGATGCAGAAGCTAGGTACTATGGAGTGACTACACCTTTCAGTTTGCAGGGAATGCTTCAGGATCTCAAAGTATTAGCTAGAAACTATTGTTTTGAATAGGGAAGCTTGTGTATCTTAATTAATTTTGTTACAACTGCCTCAACACGACAAATGCTTTTGAAAACTGATAGATGAATTATCTGGCAGTTTAGCAACATGAAAACTAGTATGTGGCCAGAGGGCTATAAAAGATCAATAAACTAAGAGAAAGGGGATATGTGGAGGACTTTGGGACTATGGAACATAAAAAAATTTAAATGGTAAACACAAGGCCTGCTAAAACAGTGTCAGGGTGTATATCATAGACACTGGTGATCCAGGACTGGCAATGCCTTGGGAAACTGGTGGACTGGTAATAGCAGTAGATTTGAATGGCTGGTGGTCAGCTTGCCCCTTGACCTAATCAAGTCGACTTGCCAAAGACAGTTTCAGCAAAGGTAAAAAGTTTGAAAACCTCTTGCTGAAACTGCCTTCAGCGAACACAGGACATTTTTTTCCAGAGGCCAAGCCTCCCTGCACCCCATGTGCAGGAACACTCCCTCACACAGCCCAGACTTATATAAATATCAAATCCATCATCAGGCAACAGTAGAAAAATAGGCAAACTCCACTGTCAGTGAAGTTAACTTCAGTGAGCAGTGTTCAAATATTTTACTTTTGCTGAAATTAACCTTGCCAGTTTGGCATCTTCCCATCTTGCCTACTTCAGGAGAAGGCTGTTATATTTTTCATCATTGTAACTCAGTTTAGTGGAGGCTAGGCCATGACTACTGTTTGTAAGAATTCACAACTCAATGATTCTGGTAGACAAGACAGACACAGGATATATTGGGTCTATATTAGAACACCGAACATTCAAAATGTCGAGTGTTCTAATATCGAACCCTATCAATCGAAAATTCAAAACATCGAACAGTCAGAACAGCAAATCTTTTCATAGGAAAAAAACTCACCGTTCCAAAACACATACACACAACACAAGCACACCAAACAAACAGCAATCCACACACATACACCTAACCTCTTACACCTAACCCTACACTAAACTATACATACACCACTAACTATCCACTTACCTTAACCCAAACCCTAACCCGAAGGTCCTTCACTATCGTACAGTCACCTCACCTGTGCCCTAACCCTAACTCACCTACCTCGCCCTAACCCTCACATCCACACAATCGCACACTTACCTGACCCGCGCCCTAACCCTAACTCACCTAACTTGCCCTAACCCTCACGTCCAGACAATCGCACACTTACCTGAACCCGACCCGTAACTTTCGACCACAGTGCTGAAAATACCAAAGCAACAGAAATGGACAACCAAATTCTTTCCCTAGGAAAAAATTTGGTCTTCTGTGTCTTCGATATTTTCAGCGTTCCCTGAAAATGGGTCAATATTAGAACACTCGACATTTTGAATGTTTGATGTTCTAATATAGACCCGGATATATTAGTAAAGCAATTACTAAAACTGTTTCATAGCTTTGAAGGCATGAAGGATGAAATGACACACTCAAATTACAAGCCAGAAGGTAGAGCAATTTATACTGTTCTTTTACCTACAACTAGGTTAGATTACAGATGATCTAGCATATATATCAAAAACTCCATGTTACAATTTAATTTCCATAAAACAATTAGTCACACATTTCAAAATATCATTGTACACGGTCCTTGTCAAATGCTGTCTACCTTCCCTTGTCATATGTTTCTGACAAGGCAGGTGTTATTCATGGTTCTTGTCATATGTTCCTCTCTGATAAGCAAGAAATGTACCCCTTTCTGAACGACTTATTCAAAAGCAATAATGTCAACACACACAGCTTTAATCCGTCCTTGCTTTTATCCATGTAAGCTGTTCATCTTGTACAGTACATTCAGTTACATAGTGAAAGATTCCTCCTAACTGCAGTCAGTTTTTACAATTTATTTTATTTTACTGTATTTTACATTTGGTTACTGGGAAAGTCCAACTGGATACAGGTCATTTTTCAGTGGCGGCAGGGAGAAAAGCTCCACACCCAAGACATGACATAGTAGAATAAAATGACATTTTACATTGCACAATATAATAAAAGCTATCACAGTACTGAAGTAAATCAAATTATGTACATATACTAGTATATTTGGTTTACAAAGAAGTGTTATGATACTTCATAAGAGAAAAAGAGTGCATACCTGTCAAGTGAAGAGGTGAAGAAGAGGACAATTTAAAGGAGATTAGAGAAATGTAAAGCAGTTCCTATGTAGGAAGAATCAAAGAATCACATACTTAGCTGGGATAAGAAAACTCTCTGATGTCAGGATGGAATGTTTACAAATGAGTGTGGAAATAGGGGGTGGGAGTAAGACTAACCCGAACTGACAATAATTGCAGTCATGAATCCCTCTAGCTGTGTTTTAGAGCTTTTTTAAAATGTGATAGAGGATGTGGCTGAGATGCCTATGTGCAAGGTATTCCATTTTTTAGCTATGAAAGTTGAATACAGGGATGCCCCAGCTGTATTGTTGGCTTTAGTTACATCAAGGAGGAATTTATTACTGGAATGAAGGACCCTATTACTGGAATAGGGATGTAATAAATTTTGTACTGCTTGGTATTTCTCTGGGTGGTACAGAATCTTGTGGGCTAGCATGAGTTGGTTGTAAAGGAGATGAGGAAGTTCAAGCCAGTTAAGCTGTTTAAGGGCCAAGCAGTGGCGTGACATAAATGGAATTTAAATGGCAAACTTGGTAATTTTGTTACAGCAGTTATCTAGTTTTATAAACAGAAACCACAAAGAAGTGAAACTTCAGTCCGCAAAACAACAGCCAGCACTCTTTGAAGGCTTTGCCGAGGCGCTAAGTTACATTAAATCTAGTTAAGTTACACCTGATTTTCTAAGACTGGTGAGGAGTGGGAAGCATAGAGAAGTGTAGAGATGAGATGTGTTGTACTATTGTGGTCTTAGTGCTTTTTGTGAGAAACTGTTTATTTATGCATAGTACACCCACTTTTTTATGAACCTTTCTATGGTAAGAGAGATATGGACATCGAATTTCATATTGCAGTCAATCTCAACTCCCAGTAGTTTAGGGAGAGTGACAGTAGAGATAGTCATTTTATTATTGGATATGATATTAAATGTAAGAGTGGGAGATATGTGTTAGGTCTGCTGGAAGATCAGGAGTTCTGTTTTATTGGGATTCAGTATTAGTTGGAAGTTGGCAAGCCATGCTTCAACACAGAGAAAGGAGACTTGGGTTTGTAACTGCAGTTCTTGGAGGGAAGAAGCAACACAGATTAGTGTGGAGTCATCTGCATATTGGATGACCGAAGCATGTAGTGTAGAAGTATGGAGGATGTTAATGAAGATGGAGAACAGTGGGGGTCCATGGATGGGGCCTTGGGGAACTCCTAGAGTGACTGGCAGTAGAGAAGAGAGTTCCTGCTCCCATTGAACTGCTTACTGTCTACCTGTTAATTTACTCTGAAACCAGGCAATGGAGGGATTGCTAAGATTTAGTTCTGAAAGACCTTTAATAGGATTATAGGAGATTACTAGACTATCAACCCGGAGGTAATTTCAAATCTAGCCATGTCAACCCAATGTAATACTATAGAGGTGCTAGTCAATACCCAAGAATGCATTTAGTGATGAATGCCCATACCTAGGAGGGTTGTGGGTGCTATCCCTGGTAAGAATTTACAGTGCCCCATCCACACGTCCAGGTTCCTCTTGAACAGTGTCACAGAGATTCTCTATTTCACATGAATTGGTAGCCTGCTCCAAAGATGTGGCTGGGAGATAAATCTGTCTTTCCACCATGTTCTATTTAAGTCGCAGGCCATTTTTAAGTCCCTGGAACAGATAGCCCTAAACCCATTTGATTTACGGATATGCAGTAAGTTCATTGGGTTTGGTTCTTGGGTTGCTCTGTAGGATACGTCTCCCCTAAGATGTCTAAATGATACGAGTATAGTGACAGGGATTTTCTTAGAAACCTCTGAGGTCTCTCTAATTGCTGTAGGTGCTTAGTACAGTACATACCAAATGGAGTGTTATACTCAATTATGGGATGGATAAATGCCAAGTACAGAGAGGGGGTTATAACTTCTTTTGCACTCTGAAGTGAGCTACGTGGAAAGCTTTCTTTACAAAGGCAGGCATGTGGTGGTCAAAGTTAAGGTAGCAGTCAACCTGTGATTTGATAGTGTGAAGGGACATTGTGCCGAAGGGAATGATGATGCATTTCTTTGCATTCAGTTTGAGACCATGATTAATGCATCAGTCGATAGTCTGTGAGAGACCTTCCTTGAGTATACTGACATCATTCGAGGATTCAATGATTGGACCTAGTTTGCAGTCATCTGCAAACTTGGTCAGCCACAACCCTTTAGTTTTTACCTGTAGGTCTGAGAAGTATATATCAAACAGTAGGGGGTCCGGCACTGAACCCTGTGGCACCCTGCTGGTAACAGGTCTGCTGGTTGATGTGGAGTCATCCACTTTGATAATGTGTGTCTGGTTTGTGAATCACTTGGCAACCCATCTTACAACAAAGGGGTAAGCATTCAGTTTCCTAAGTTTATTGATAACGCCTGAATGTGGGATTGTGTCAAAAGCCTTTGCTAGGTCGAGTTATACTATGTGCACAGATTTGCCATCATCAATGTCCTTGGTCACACTTTCAAAGAAATCCACCAGATTTAAGAGACAGGATCTGCCCTTCACAAAGCCGAATTATGTAGGATCCAGGGTTTGGAGGTCATCTATGCCTATTTATGAGTTCATAATGATACATTCCATGGCATTACAGATGAGGCTGATCAGACCTATGGGTCTGTAATTCCCCGGGTCTGTTGCTAGGCCACCTTTCTGGAGGGGAATAACTGTAACTGTTCTCCATTCCACAAGAACAAAGCCTGTGGTTAGGCTATGATTGAAAAGGGTACTTAGTGGTGATGCTAGTTGGGGGGAGAAGTTTGGGGGAGGGTTTGTTTCAAGTTAGGAGAGGATAAGAAAGTGAAATTTTCATCAAATCTACTAGTAGGTTCGTTATCCCTGTGGGGTCCGTGTGTGCAATACCATTGGCCACCAGTTCTGAACATTGTTGTGTCCTTGTCTGTTTTCTTGGACAGCAACTTTTTGCATTTATTGTAGAGTTTGTTGATGGTGGAAGTCCACGATAGCAGCTTGATTTTACTTGGAGCTCTGGTTTTGATTCTTTCTGGTACAACCGAGTTTATACACTTATGCAAGCGATTGTACAGGGCTTTAGTGTAAGCTTCTGCATAATTACCACTTTCAGCTTGGTTTGGGGCTTGGAATGCATTTACACCTTCGGTTTGAATCCTTGAAACTGCATAGGTCAACTGGTTACATGGTAGACCTGAAATCCTGAATCTGGAACAGCAAAATTGTGGCCAAGTCAAAACTGAATATATCAACATCCGTAGTTCGATGTATTCGACATAGCAGGAGGTGACATCAGTCACCCATGCTATGCACCTTAATGCACCATGACATTCTATAGTCAACTGTACATGTATTTTACTATTTTTATGGGAGGCAAACCCCCGAGCACCTCCCACACCCCCTGTAAGTTATATGTACCAATTCTGAGATCACAAAACAGTGACAAAATTGGCTAATTCCCTGTTCCTCACTGAACCGTGATCTCAGTGCGCAAAGCCAAACTCAGATACTCGAACTGCACTACCCATTCGCTATAGTGTAGTCGATGTATTTTGAGTCGGCATTTTGTCCATTGGAAAACTGCCTTTCGACCACATCCCAGTTGACAGAATGACTGAGTATTCAATAGTAAACCACACCTTCACCTAGGAGGGCATAGTTTGCCTTGAAGTTTTTTAGCCTGATTTCACCTTTTATGAGTTCTGGTGTTAGTGTCAGTTTGAAGGTGACTGATTTATACTCAGTTTTAACTAATGAGGATCCAACAGTTGCAGCAGTGCATCTGTTTGCCATGTTGGTGAGGACCAGATCTAGAATGTTTGTTCCTCTTGTCAGGGTATGGACAATTTGCTCCAGGGTATTTGAATTCACAAAGTCAAGGAACTTTTGTGTTAGCAAATTAGAGCTAAAGTAGGTTTACCAGTTGATGGTGGAATAATTGAAATCCTCCATAACCAGTGTGTTTGATAAAATTTGGATTGTCTTTAGTTTGAAGAAATAGGATTCATGGGTGTCGTGACCCATGGATGGGGATCTATAACTGGCTAGGACTTGAAAGGGCATCTTACCCACTGTAACCTGGTCCTGGAGTAACTCCACGGAGTTGTCCATTCTAACTAGACATGAGGTGACTTTATCTCTAATATAGATTGAAACATCACCTCTTTTGATTTTCACACGTTCATCTTGTGGTCTAAAGGTGTGGAAGGCATCGTAGCCTTGCAGGGCCAAGGTACTCTCCAAGGCATTAAACCAAGTTTCTGTGACTGCACAGACATCTACACCTTCTACAGAAGAACTTCCAGGGGGTGCAGTTTTTAATTTAAGCTCCTAGCATTTAGCAGCATGACTCTTATTTTGTTTTTATTGGTTAATTTCATGTCGGTAATGTTGCTTTCTAGGCCTTGCCTAAAAAGGCATTATGGGGAGGCAAGAGCCTTTGCTAGCAGCTGAAAGCCTAGAGGTGCCAGGTGCAAACCATCTCTGGCAAAGGAGCAAGATTTGTTGACCATGGCTTCTCAGGCAAGCAGGAATTGGATCCCCCTGGAATGACACCAAAATCATTTTTTGTTTATACTGTGGCATCATTCTAGGTGAGGCTAGTATGCTGCTCAAGACTAGGGACATACCTGCCTGGGATACATACTCAGAGAGCTCAACCATGTCTCTCTTCAGTGAGGTATGTCTTAGGTCATTCACACCGACATGAACAATGACATTTGTTGCTGAGAGACTTCACTGCATGAGTTATGTGGCAAATCCTGGCACCAAACAGGCAGCTGACTGTGACTTTCTCCTTGTCCAAACTTGTGAGTGGGACATCCGTGTGTCTCACTACTGAGTCTCCAATGACAAGAAAACTTTGTTTTTGGGTGTTACGCTATACGGGCTTGGTGGGTGAGAAACTGGAGTTGCTGTGTGTCATGGGTGCTGTGGAGACTGTGTTAGCTGTTGCAGACTTGTGTTTTGAAGGTCTCTCTGGTGTTTCAGTAAGTTTTTTGAGAGAACCTCTGCATATGTGGATTTACGTGTTTGATGCATACTATATGTAAGAGTAGTGCTATGTGCATGAGTAGTAAAACTATGTGAATATGTAGTGGTAGGTGACTTGACAACCCTCTCTGTGTTAACTGTTTTGAGTGATTGACCATGTTGAAGGCCTTAGAAAGAGCAAGAAAGATAGCAGATACATATTTACTATGGTTATTTACTGTATGAGTGAATGCCAAAAGAGCTGTAGTAGTGCTATGAAAAGGCTGGAAGTCATGTCATGTATCTGTGAGACGTTTATGAGTGCATAGGTAGTCCATGAATTGTGTGTTTATACACCTCTCTAGGATTTTGGAAAGGGGTGAAAGTATAGCAATAGGATAACAGTTGGTCAGTTTGTTTGAGTTACCCCTTTATGAAGTGAAATAATGTGGGAAAATTTCCAGATCTCATGGACTGGATTTTCAGATATAGAGCAGTTGATAAGAATGGCTTCTGGATATGCAATTGCATCAGCCGCGATTTTCAGAAATTCGGCTGGAAGTTTATCTGGGGCTAGTGTACTGGGCTTTAGTTTTTTAAGCAGTTTTTTAATCATATCCAAAGAGACAGGTTGAAAGTAAATCCTTTCATTTAATGAGACTGACATGCATAATACACTTAAAAAAATCATCATGTATAACGCTGTTGGTTAATCATTTAGTCAAGTCTGACCCTTTATGAATTCAAGGTCTACAGCACAGCAAGCCTACCTGTCAATAACTGCTTCTATAAATTCTTGCAAATTCGTACTCGTTACTTCAGTAATGGGGACTTTACATTTTAGCTTCTGATGCCACCTACTTCTTTTGCCTTTGATCTTTTTACAGCTTCATCTTCTCCAGTGAATCCTGTCTTTGCGTCGAGTGGCCAAACTATTTTGGTTTTAGTCCTACCATCAGACCTTCCTAGGAACAGTCAGAGGTTATATCTTTATGCACTTCATGCTTCTTGCACCCCACATAATTCTCAAAGTTTTATCTGACACCACAAAATTATTACATTTTCAGAGCACAGCCTTATTTAAAGGCCACCTCTCACCACCAAATGTATTTACAGGAAAAACATTACCTTGACAAAAGTGATAGCTTTATTCTTTAATCTTATCTAGATTTGTCATAATTTTCTTCTCAAAAAGCAAGGCTCTGAATTTCAGAGCTGCAGTTACACTCTGCAGGGATATTTGAGCTCAGGAAAAGAGAATCACCACTTCTTCCTATCTACTTGTAAGGAGCTGCTAGACCTACACAACAATCTTCATTATTTTTTTTTTTTTTTTTTTTTACACCGAGCAGCAACTCATCTTTTGTATTTTCTGCTTTTAACATTCATCAGTAGGCTCTTTGAGTTTTATTTGCTTTCAGTCAGTCAAAAGAGTGGCATCACCTGCAAATATCAGGTTAACATTTCTTCTAGAAATTTTGATTATAGCAACTGATGCATGTAACCCAGCATTTCACATGATGTATTAAGTACAGAAGAAATAATTAGGGACCTGGGGACCCAAGTTGATAGCAATCTCTCATTTGACAACCACATGGCCAAAGTGGTTAGAAAAACATTTTATATAGCCCACTTAATCATGAAGGGATTCACATCTAGATTAGGGGAGGTCATCGTGCCTCTTTACTCATCCCTCATCAGGCCCATAATTGAGTACAATGCCGTTTTTGGGATGTACCTTACCAGACATGTGCAGCAACTGGAAAAACCCCAAAAGTACCTCACCAAGAGGATCAAAGGGCTCAAAGAGATGCCATATGCTGCCCGGTTAAAGAAACTCCAGCTCTACTCAGTGGCATACCGCCTGCTCAGAGGCAATCTGTGCCTGACGTATAAAGCAATGTCCAACCCGGAATTAATGGACATGCTGCACCTCAGAAAATCCAAATCCCATCGAGCCATGCGCTCAAGAGACTTGAACCTCAGCACTGAAATAAATAGGACATGCTGGAGGGACAGATTCATAACCCAGAGGCTCCCTTCACTCTGGAATAAAATCCCAGTCCAGGTTAGGCAGAGTCCCTCATTGACTCTCTTCAAGAGGAACCTTGATGAGTGGATGGGAGATCGTAGGTTTACCCCGGGTATCACTTCTGTGTCACCGTTAGACAGAGGCACAGTATACTAACCTTGAAAAAGGGCATAGCAAAATTTATTTAAAATGGGTGGCGAAAGCCAAACACACTCTGGCTACGCTTATAAATGCCCTAGGGCAGATAGCCTAGTATGAACCTATGAACCTATGAGAGTATGTAGCTTATTGTATTCCTTTTCCAATCTTGAACTAATCAGTTATTTCGCAATCAGTTTTTAACTGCTGTTTCGTGGTCTGCACACAGATTTCTCAGTTGGCAAAAAAAGGTGACCCACTACCCAGTTTCTCTAAGAATTTGCCTTAGTTTGTTAAGTCCACACAGTCAAAGACTTAGAATAGTCAATAAAATGGAATTAAGTCCTGAAGTCTTCCTCTGCTATCCAGTGCCTGCAAACTACTTGATCTCTGATTGTTTTGTCTCTTCTCAAACCAGCTGGTACATGTTGCAGTTCGCAGGTAATATACTGATGGAATCTAGCTTGCAGGATCATAAGGATTACATTGTTAGCATGTAAAACAAGTGTGCAGTTTTGATAAATTGAGCACTCTACACTGCTCTTATTTTAGAACTGTGATATAAATATAAACCGATCTTTTCTAAGCCAGTGGTCAATGCTGTTTTTTTTTTCAAATCTGGTGAAAAAATACAACTAACACTCTAACAGCACCATTTTGCAAGGTTTTAAACAATTCAACTGGAGTTCCATCACTTCCTCTGGCTTTGTTACTAAAAAAACATTCCTGGGTTTATTTAACTTTACTTTCCAGAATGTCTGGTTGTAGATCTGAGAGCATACAATTGCTTATATCAGTGATGTTAGGGTCCTTTTTTGCACATTATGGAATTATCACTAAAGACATAGTTAAACACACATTTCTAGAAAAAACAAACAAACCATGTTAACATGTTCACAGTTACAAACATTAAACATCACTCATATTCTTTTATACAATAGCATTGTCTCCTCACAGTAAGACGTCCAGTTCGATTCTCAGCTAGAGCGTCTTCTGTGTGGAGATGTGCGTCAATGGTCGTACCTTCGTTGAAGGTTGTGCGTCAGGGCCGGCAACTCGGCACGTAAAATCTACTGCCAATCATTAGCGGACCGGAGTTCCGCTGTGGCGACCCCTCACCGAGAAAAGCCGAAAGACACAACATTATCAATCCAACATGACAAATTGCTCATTTTCTGCCATACCTTAAAACTGACTCCTCTCCTAAACATTATTCTGCATGCATTGGTCCCACAATTTCCATTTTTCTATGGAATCCCCCCCAAAATATCGAACTTCCAGTTATTTTATCTCTATTACAATATTAATTGCTTCAAATATAGTTGGTTTGATTTCCACTTTCTAGTAATTTCTTTTTTTTTTTTGGCAGCAACCAGAATTAAACTTAATAAGGCCTAACTATGTTTACACAATTAATATTCTGTATCCCAGCTCAAAATATAATTTCTTAATTACAGCCTTTGCTCACCCAATATTTCTGACAGAGTACTTTGCAGGGAATATTTAAAGACTGCCAACTCATTACACATCCAAAACATATGTTCCCAGATACCTCTTACTTCAACATCACACCTTCAATATTTGCCATCTACCTGAGGAAAAATTCTTTGGAGTCTGCTTGGGGTATAGAAATACATATGCATACACTTCCAAGCAAAAATCCTAAATCTTCCAGACTTTGTTGCACATTTGAGAACCATACATATGTCTACCCATTGTTTTCTGGTGAACTGTTTATACAATTTCTCTCTTCCCAATCTTTTCTAATCTCTTCTATTTGATTCCAATATTTTATATGCCCTTCTAATTACTCCATTTTAACAACTGCTTCTGTTCCAGATTTATCTAAAAACTACCACAGCAGGCCATTCACTTATGATTCCCCTATCTCTTTCTATTTACCTATACTGTGATATCAATCCTTATTAGTGAAGGAAGTCTCTTGCCTGCAGCCCAAATGTCTTCATTGCTTCATCCCATTCTATTACCTTTCCTTCTCTAGTTATTTGCTCCTAATACCTTTGTTCCTTTGCCAGTTTTCTCCAACAAATTCCAGCCCCTCTTTTCTATACTCGGTACTCCTTACTGCAGCCATCCCTATCACCAGAATCTTCTTTCTCCCTTCTCATGGTGTCTTAGTTCTTAGAATACGTTCTGCTACTTTATGAAGTTAATATAATATTCTTTATGGCTATTGTTATTCTCCTTAAGGATCTGCATCCAAAATCCTACTCTCTCCTTATTTCTTGAATTCCCCCCTGCCTCTTCATCATCCCTTTCCACTCTGACTTATAGCTTTCTGCTTGTGTTATGTAAATGAGCCTTAACTGTTTAACTCTAAAATATACCTTCAAATCAAGTAATCCTAAACTACCTTATTATATTAGTAGGATCAACCTATCTAACTTGAACCTTGATCTTTTCCCCCTTCCAGATAAAATCCTTCAACTCTTTATTAATTACTACCCACAACATCTTCTCTGGTTAATAAAAATATACCTGACCTGTATATAGAACTAAAGGGACTAAAAATATTTTCACTGCTTGTATTGTGGTACCTGTATCCATAAACAAGAGCTTCCAGTTTCACTGTTTTCATATTATCTTTTATTTAGTCTCTTCCCACATATCCTTAGCTACTATAACAGAATCCTTTTAACCCATACTACTAAATTTTATCTTTCCCCATAAATGTAAGTGTTGCTGAACCATTTCGTGGGTGGATACATACTTTACAGCTGTAGCCTTTGCTTTGTTTTCATTATTTTTATATGTCAAGGAGATGTGAAGCTGTCTCTTAATGTTTTACAACACTGACATGTTATTTTCTGGTTTTATAAGGTACAAAATAATATATTTTGCAAATAAAGCCAATTTTTTTTTTCTTCAAAAAGTTTTATTTTTTAAGACACACAGAAGTACATTTAATACAGTTGTAAACAGCAACAATACAATTGCAAGGAAAAGAAAATAGTGTTTTTTTCCAAAAGAAAAATATGTATACAACATGGCTGTGAGATATTAACTAAAACACATTGTGGTACTCCAGTCAGTAAAGTTCAGTATACTAAGTACTAATATATGCTATATAAACAATAAACATTTTGAGAAAAAAAAATCAGGAAGTAGAGTGTTGCTGAAACAAATTGATTAGAGATAATACCTTTATCCAAGGATTCTTGACAAGTGCCTTAGGAAATAACCTAAATTCCTTTATTATAGTTACAGTCAGGGTTCCTTCTGTTAAGAAAGATAAAAAATCTTCAAAGGATGGCAGTGGAAATAATCTCCAAAACTTAGTGATACTTTTCCTTGCTGCTGCCAAAAGTGGTCCAGAGCAGGTAGAGATTCTCACTGTTCAACTTGGGATTACAATTTACATTAAACAGAACTAAAAGCCTAGTTAGAGAAAAAGAAACAAACCATACAGCTTTCATGAAATCTTCTATAGAATTCTAAAAATGTTTCAGAAGAGGAAAGGCAAAAAGTTTATGCATCAAATCTAGATTACAAATCTTGGTACACCACCACCATTTAATGGTGTTGTTTTTATTTATTTTGGCCATTCTATTTGGAGTCAAGATCTGTAAAAAAAAATTCCAAGGAAATATATGACAATGTTGAGAGCAAGATATATTTTTGATAGAATTTAATATTTGGGATTTCTGTTTTTGATTAAGCAAAGAGTTATGATCTAATATTACGTTTCCATTTTTTTTTCATTTAAATTAGCGTTGCACCCTATCAGAATTTTATATAATTTAGAGACAAGGTTTTATACCTTTGAATTGTTGTATAATGTAGCATAGACAAGTTGAATTAGTTTAGGGTTTTCTTTATCACATGAATGTGCAAGAAATAAACATTTGTCTTGAGGTTGAATTTTAATACTATGTGAAAGTAACCAATTGTAAGGATCCAAATCATAATCTTTTGTAAGCTTTTGAAGATCTTTTACTTTTAGATCTTTAAAACACTGATACCAGCAATAAAAGCCTTTGGTCTCCCAGAAGTCAAGTTTAAGTGTGGAGACTTTATTAAAGAAAGATTTGGTTATACTACATAGGATGATAGTTTCACACCAAATTTCAAGTCTATTTTGCTTAGTATGATATTTCTGAAAGAATTTAAGATGTGGTTCATAAAAGAAAAGGATGATGGGTGGAAGAATTATATTGTATGTTGTTAAAAAGATAATGCCAAAATAATTTACTTTATACTGCTATTATTTCCTGTTAAGTCATTAGTAATAAGTTAGTTGAAATGCCAACCTTTCTTGATTATCTCACCAATTATATCCTTAAATTTCTGAGTCCCTTATTTTCTTGGCCAATTACTCTAAATGTAATACAAACAACAAAAGGGAAACAGGACACCCCCTGCCAGGTTCCTCTCTTCAGATACAATGTACCAGAGAGGAACCCTCCTATTTTAATTTTGGCCTCCGATCCATCATATATCCTCTCCATTAACCTTATTATTGCATCAGGGAATGCAAATGCTTCCATTCCCTTACAAAAAATCACAGCTTACTCTATTGAATGCTTTCTCAAGATCAAGATCCCCTGATCCCCCATCAATAGCAGTATTTTCAAACATTCTGCTTCCCTATGGATCATAATTGTTCTATTAATGTTGTCAAACGTCTGCCTCCCTGCCACAAAACCACACTGATCCATATCTATAAATTTTGACAATACCTTTGTCATTATTTTAGCTATTATAGACATCAACACTTTATAATCATGGTTTAAAATTGAAATGTGCCTACATGGAACTGGGTCTGATAGGCCTTCACTGTCTTTAGGTATTACAGCCACCACAGCTTTCTTTTAGACTGTTAGTGTTTCTCCTCCTTTAAAAAATACTGTTAAACAAAACCTTTCAGATCTTTATCACTTTCTTCTCTCCTAGCTTCCAAATACCCACAGGAATGTTATATATTCCTGGAGACTTTCCTGCAGATTGATTATGTATCACAATTTTTATCTAATCTAATCCTGTCTTAAGTATTAATTGTTGAGCCTCATCTACCTCTAACATTGGCATACTTAAATCTTCCATAAATATTTCCATTTGTGCTTTTTCATGATTTTGACATTCCTCTGCTTTATACAATTTTTCATAAAATATCTAAAATATCTCTAATACCTCTACAGGAAATCTGGTTATTTTTCTTATTATAGGCCTCTTAAGTTAGGCAACAACCCTTTCTAGTTCTGTTGCCTAAGTCATTGTGCTAAAGGTTTGTGCACTCATTACTTATTATCAAAAAGCAGTTGCTTAACAGCAGTCTTTCTAAACTTATGCATTTTAACCAGATGTTCCTTTATTTTCTCTTTAGCATTCTGTAGTTGTGGCTAGTCTTGTTCTATGAGATTCCTCTTGTTCTGCAATACTTTGTCCTTTGTAGGCTCCTCTAAATATTTCTTACTACTTCTTAAACATATTGCTTTCTTTTATTTCTACCCTATTCTTAAACTCCAGTTTCATTTTATCCCACTCACTAGCTAGAACTTCTGAAGAAATTCTTAAACTCCAGTTTCATTTTATCTCACTCACTAGATAGAACTTCTGAAGACATTTCTATCTTTTCTAATAATTCTCAAATAATTTCCACTACCCACTCCGTAAATTCTTCTTTTTTTAACAGGTAGGTGGGGAAGCTGCAGTGTCTCATTTTTACTTCATTACCCACCATTTGTACCTTAGCTGTTATTGGCACATTATTTGTTTTGGATTCATTTTGAAGCTTTCAATTAAATGCACATGTTGCTGTGAAATATAATTTCTGTCTAGTCTGACCCAGTTATTCCACCACAAGGCATAATATGTAAATTCTCCCCAAATTCCTACTACTGAATTCATGTCTTCCATAACAAATATTTTCAAACTTTCTTCAGAACTCTACTTTCTTTTGCTATATGTTCCTTCTAGGTCCCTCAGATAAATCATCACTGTTGCAAACCAAGCTTCAGTCCTACCTAAGTACCTACTGAAAGCTGATCATTTCTTAGAAAAAAATTCTTAAGCTCAATAATATTAGTTTTAGGTAGAATATAAATACTTGCCAGCATAATCTTCCTCCCTTCCCAGTAGCCCCTTACTACCACAAATCTACCATTATTATTTTTTTCCTCTGCTATCACTATTGGAGCTACTCTAACAATTAGTATAAGTACTTCCCTTTTCCTTTGTCCTTGATATTCTGCTGAATACCCATCCTGAAATCCTTTATCAAATTCATGTGCTCACTTCTTTCCAAATGCATCTCATACAGGATTGCTGTTTGTATACTGCATTTCATAATATAATTCAATTACCTTTTGTCTATACCTGTGAATCCATTTACATTCCAAAATAATAAGTTTAGTGCAGCCATTATGACAAGAAGCTATTATTCTTACTTATTATATATATATATATATATATATATATATATATATATATATATATATATATATATATACACACACACATATACACACATATATGGCAGTTTTTTAAATGTCTATTTCCAGCTTTGTATTACATGCATCCACCTACATTTGGCAGGTTGATTCTTTATACAGTTGTTTTTCTGTCATCCATTTGAACCTATGTCACATTTTACAAGGCATTTTGTTTTAATGAAAACCCCAAAAAACACCCCCAGGACAACCCATAACCTATTAACTTAAAACAAACATATAAAACTGTGAACATCTTCAAATAAGAGTTTAACCCTCCTAATAGGAACAATTGTCCCAAGTCAACAGCTGCAACCACTGGCACTAACTAACTTACAATTAAGGTCATCCATGCTAAGGTAAATGCTACAGCCTGTGCTCCTACTTACGCTAACTGCTGTCTGTTCTTATCTTTCTGCTCTTCCCAGATATGAAAAATAGCTTGTATGCCTTCAGAAAACCTTAACATTTAGCTTTAAGAAAAACTGCACTTGTGATCTTTAACTAAAACTAAACTATACTCTGCTCCAGCAAATGCATTAAAATATTTATATACTAGAAAAGCTACCACCTCATTTTCACTACCAATAATTTCAAAATTTATTTTTTACTGCTCTGCTTGCCCTTGTACCTTTTAATTTTATGTTTCTCTCAGTAAACAATGTCCAGACCTCTAAAGGTGTATTGCCTTCAACTTAATTTATGGAAACATAAGAGTAGAATTTCCAGCTGCCCTCATTTGCAAACTTTTCACATCCCACTGAACATTTACTTTCTAAAGGAAAGTTATTCATTACATTGTGGTCTCTCATTTTTAAAGGCCACTTGCTTACACAAAAAATATCATTAGATTAAGCCAAGAGAGTTAATCCAGACATTCACCTATACAAAAGCAAAAGAAAACATTTCAGCTCCAGGTATATTATAATCAGTGCACTTTTATACCCCATCCCCCACCCCAACAGCCCAACATTACAGCCTATTAACTTAAGCATGCATTTGTCCAACCTTTCTTCTCTTTTTACATTGGAATGCCTACATTGCTTAAAACTAAAAAGAAAAATGTACTTGTTTACTAAAGTATCTTTATCACATACAACAATCACATAAAGTGCTTTACTATACAACATATCATGAAATGTTTTTTACAAATACTGATTACAACAAAAATCATTTACTTGCAGTTACTTTTTCATTTTAGTGTCTTTGCAAAGATTAATGACATGACATTTGGTATATGGCTTTCAGTCCTCCAACAGGTTTAACAAAGTCAACAAACATCCAATATTTCTCAGACACATTTTCTTGTAAAGTCATATTTCACAAATGTGACTTATGCTTTATGGTCTCTTAATTATTCACTGGTTGCTGGTGTTCTTTCTGCTCATCCCCATCTCCCAACTCCAGACTCCAGTTCAAGTCCAAGGTACTCAAGATTTTTCTAGTCAACTCATGTACTTCTTTCTGTCTCTCATGCATTTCCTTTGGAACACTGGAAAATGTTTCACTGACAAAGTCTGTCTATGAGCTTAATTATTAGAAACATAAGAAGCACAGTCCCATTCTGTTTGATGGCTCACTTTTTGTTGGGCAAACATTTATAATTCCTCCTTAGCTTGTTCTGCATCAAAAATGACTTTGATCCTTCAGGAAAGAATATTGTGAAGACAGCTGGATACAGCAACTTGAACATCACAAATGTCTCTTGACAGTCCCTGAGTTCTGGGATAAATGTGATTCCCTTCTGTCTGGTGTACAGTGAATAATCATTTTCTGCAAACACTCTATTGTCTCCAATGTTAAATATTTTGCCCTTCTCTCGCAGTTTTGTCAAGATTAAACTTTTTTTTTCTGCTGGTATGATTGCATCTTTACTAATACAATTCTTGGCTACTTTTTCATGGCCAGGTTTGGAGCATATAAACAGTGTGCCCTTTCAATTAACAAATCCTACTGTGGAATACCACTCCAGTTATTTATTTGTGGTTTCATAAAATTAATACAGTCTGTTCCTTCCAGTTTCTCTGTCAGAACAGAACATCTCAGGTTTTATCTGAGTGCTCTGTCCACTAACTCTAACAATTTTTGAAACAACTCTTCTTGAACAGTCTCATACTCACCCAGACGTTTTCTTCATTTTGACATTTGATTTTTTCAGTTTTATCAATTCATCTCAATAACTGTTTAAAGTTTCTTCCATTTTATCAGCCTTTTGTTATTTGAGATGTCATACTGCTTGAAAATTTCATTTATTTTAAACAGTTCTGAGATCATTTGACTTATTTGTCCTCCAAATTAATGGAATCCATCTCTTATACCAAAGTTGGAGCTTGAACTGCTTTTTGCTGAACAGCATCAGGATTCTTCTCAAGTCAGTGTTTTCTCTTGAGCCTTTGTAGTTAATTTTTCTTTCAGGCTAAGTTTCTTCTTTGCCAGCATCCAGGCCATGTACTTTCTAACCAGTAAGTGAATTTTACTAAAAGAGGCAGAATTACTGGCCCCCTATTTATCATTTTGTTTGCACTGGGATGCTGAAATTCATCTGTTGATAAGTGTGCAGTCATCTTGGAAAGCATTTTAGGGTCCTTCTTACATAGTTCCCTCTACATTCCTATCATCTCCACACAGTAGCATCTGTTTCTGGACCCTCCCATCTTTGTCTTTAATGATGCCCATTTTTACATGAAAGCTTCCATCAGTATTGCAGACTGTCTGAAAGACAGCCCGTGGCTTTCTCATTCTGTTCTCCTGTTCCATTTCTATACAATGTTAACTTAAATATGTTCCCCTTACCTCCTCCAGATATTCTGTGGAACTCTGTATTCAACTCAATATGTACTTCCATATCTGCATTGCCTTTTACCATTTTTCTTTCCTCAGTCACTTCTAAATCCTCCATAAAAAGCTATTTTACTTTCTTAATTTAGTATTATTTGAAATATTTTTGGTTACCACCCTTTGGACATCCATACATTTCTATCAGTAGCTCTTCAGGTAATCTCTACCACTTCTAATTATTTAAATATGTTTTTCACTTCCGTTACCTATTCATATGGAATATAGCTGAGCTCATATATAGACGGCCTAGTTGCTTTGTTATTTTCTTTAAAATGTTTCTAAACCTTGCAATGAAAAGATGGTGATCAAAGCCATAGTCAGCTCCCGATCTTATTTTTTCTTAATTGTACATCCATAATGGTGTGTCAGTAGCTCAACAGGTAGCACATCTACCTTTGTTGCAGAAGGCTATAGCTTCAACTCCCACATCAGGTAGCTGCAGAACAGCATAAGGACAGTGGTGCAATTCTGAGTGTGCTATCATTTGGATGAGACTTTAAAGCCAGCCTCCATCTGCTTGAGTTGAGTTAGTGGTAACTCAGGTAGATGTAAAAGATAACATGGAATTTATCAAAAAGAGTAGTGCTTTAATTATATACTTCACAGTATTTATATTACTTACATTATATAGAAACAGTCACATTATTTACATTATTTAGGACCCCATCTTCACATTCTTTCTTCATTTAACAAAATCTAATTTTAACATATCAAATAACAATAGCACAAAATAACCTTATTATAATTTTCTCATTCAAAAATCAAAAATATATTGATCTACCCTGTCCCTTGCTCCACAACTACCATAAGGCCAGCTTTATTTCATTCAACATGTTTTCATCTTCTGTATTTTTGTGATATAATAATTTCCCACATCTTCCTTTCCATAACATCCATACAACAATACACAAAATCTCATCCCATTTTCAGTTTTACTTTTGCTTTCCTTTCCATACCTTCCATGTAGTACGGTCACAATATTTTTTTTTCAAATTCATTCTACTTATATTAATTTTTTAAAAAATCACACAAAATATATACACAATTCAGGAAAAAAAGCATTGTAGTTTCTTCCACATTACATTCTTTACAATTTCTCTTTCACAACAATTTACATTTCAAATAGCTATTTATATGTAACTTCAACAGTGACAATCATCTCAAGCAAGGTTTACACCACCCTATATTACTCAGAAATATATAAACTCCACCTAGGTATGTTAACTTTCCTAATACAACGGTATCTAACATATTTATGTTTTTAAAAAAAGTCAGAGTAAAACTTTTCTACTATGTCAATTTCTTTACTTCTTCCAATTTCTCTTTCCATTTGCCTATTATTCTTTCATACTCACCAAATCATGCACCTAGTTTATTTACTGATTTTCTATTATACTATATTCCTTTATTCTTACTTTGCAAAATGCTTTGCTTTTAGCTCTGTTTAACTGCAATCCTTCTTTGCTTAATAGAATCTGAGTTCTTACATTTACTTAATTTATCCATAATTTATTTCTGGCAACTATAGCCAAGTCATCTGCATACAACATGCATATTGGTACTTTATTCCCACTATCCAACTCCCTTGCTACATTTTTAACCCATGTTAGCATATTTTCTTTAAAACATTCATTACCAAAGCAAACAAGCACATGGGGCAATCTTGTTTTACTCTCCTTTTTCTTTTAAAACCCACCAATTAACTATCACTCTTATCCCAGAATTCTCATAACATGTCTTTATAACTTTTACTATTCTTTCACGTATACCAAATGCTTTAAGCATTTTCTGAATTGCTTTATGACTAACCCTGTCAAAAGCTTTTGCATTACCATTCTTACTTCTTCATTTCCTTCTAGTATCACATTTTTAACTTATTTAACCATTACTAACATCTCTTGTATTTCTCTCTTTTATCACCAAAGACACCATCACTTAATGCCTGTTCCAGCATCTTCTTGCATTTGGCTTTGCAAAATTCTCAGACATTTTTTGTAATTTCTGTTTCCTAAGGTTGTCGATCTCCAAGTCTTTATATCTTTTCTGGAATTTTTCCATATGAATTTATCACCCCATCACACATTCCTTCTTTTATCCCTGCTTTTAACCATTCATTTAGTATATGGCAAACATATAATATATATATATATATATATATATATATATATATATATATATATAATTTTTTTTTCATTCATCTTTACTCATATCTCATCATCATCTTCTTCCGGCTGTTCCCGTTAGGGGTCACCACAGCAGATCACCTGTTTCCATTTTGTCCTGTCCTCTGCATCTTGCTCTGTCACACCAACCACCTCCATGTCCTCTCTCACCGCATCCATAAACCTTATCTTAGGCCTTCCTCTTTTCCTGTTACCTGGTAGCTTCATCCTTAGCATCTTTTTCCCAATATACTCAGCATCCCTCCTCAGCACATGCCCAAACCAACGTAATCGTGCCTCTCTAGCTTTGTCTCCAAACCTTCCAACCTGGGCTGACCCTCTAATATACTTATTCCTAATCCTGTCCACCCTCGTCACACCCATTGAAATCTTAACATCTTTAATTCTGCCACATCCAGCTCAACCTCCTGCCTTTTTGTCAATGCCACTGTCTCCAACCCATATAACATAGCTGGTCTCACTATCCTCTTGTAGACCTTCCCTTTCACTCTTACAGGTACTCGTCTATCAGAAATCACTCCTGACACTCTTCTCCACCCACTCCATCCTGCCTGTACTCCCTTCTTCACCTTTCTTCCACACTCACCATTACTCTGAACTATTGACCCCAAGTATTTAAACTCATCCACCTTCGCCACCTCTACTCCTTGCATCCTCACTATTCCTCTATCCTCCCTCTCATTCACACACATATATTCTGTCTTAGTCCTGCTGACCTTCATTCCTCTTCTCTCTAGAACATATCTCCATCTCTCTAGGGTCTCCTCCACCTGTTCCCTACTCTCACTACAGATCACAATGTCATCTGCAAACATCATAGTCCACGGGGACTCCTGTCTGATCTCGTCTGTCAACCTGTCCATCACCATTGCAAATAAGAAAGGGCTCAGAGCTGATCCTTGATGTAACCCCACCTCCACCTTAAACGCATCCGTCACTCCCACCGCAGACCTCACCGCTGTCACACTACCCTCGTACATATCCTGTACCACTCTTACATACTTTTCTGACACTCCTGACTTCCTCATACAATACCACAACTCCTCTCTAGGCACCCTGTCATATGCTTTCTCTAAGTCTACAAAAACACAATGCAACTCCTTCCGACATTCTCTGGACTTCTCCATCAACACTCTCAGAGCAAAGATCGCATCAGTAGAGCTCTTTCCTGGCATGAGACTATACTGCTGAACAATAATCATCACGTCCCTTCTTAACCTTGCTTCCACTACTCTTTCCCATAACTTCATGCTGTGACTGATCAGTTTTATCCCTCTATAGTTATTACAGCTCTGCACATCATCCTTATTCTTAAAAATCGGTACCAAAACACTTTTTCTCCATTCCTCAGGCATCCTCTCACTTTCCAAGATTTCATTAAACAATCTGGTTAAAAACTCCACTGCCATTTCACCTAAACACCTCCATGCATCCACAGGTATGTCATCTGGTCCAACAGCCTTTCCATTCTTCATTCTCTTCATAGCTATCCTTACTTCCTCCTTGCTAATCCATTGTACTTCATGATTCACTATCCCTACATCATCCAGCCTTCTCTCCCTCTCATTCTCTTCATTCATCAACCCTTCAAAGTACTCTTTCCATCTCCTCAACACACTCTTCTCGGTTATGAGTATGTTTCCCTCATTATCCTTTATCACCTTTACCTGCTGCACATCTTTCCTAGCTCGGTCCCTCTGTCTAGCCAATCGGTACAGGTCCTTTTCTCCCTCCTTAGTGTCCAACCTTTCATACAACTCTTCATATGCCTTATCCTTAGCCTTTGCCACCTCTCTCTTTGCCATGCACCTCATCTCCTTATACTCCTGTCTACTTTCTTCATCTCTCTGACAATCCCACTTCTTCTTTGCCAACCTCTTTCTCTGTATACTCTCCTGTACTTCCTCATTCCACCACCATGTCTCCTTGTCGTCCTTCCTTTGTCCAGATGTGATACAAAACACCTTTCTAGCCATCTCCCTTACTAGCTCTGCTGTAGTTACCCAGCTATTTGGTAACTCTTCACTGCCACCCAGTGCCTGCCTTAACCCATCCCTGAACTCCACCTCACAATTACCCTTTTTCAATTTCCACCACTTGATCCTTGGTGCTGCCCTCACACTCCTCCTCCTCTTCTTGATAACCAACGTCATTCTACAAACCACTATCCTATGCTACCTAATGACACTTTCTCCGGTCACCACTTTACAGTCTCCAATCTCCTTCAAACTGGCCCTCCTACATAAGATATAATCCACCTGTGTGCATCTTCCTCCACTCTTGTATGTCACCCTATGCTCCTCCCTCTTGTTAAAATACGTATTCACCTCAGCCATGTCCATCCTTTTCGCAAAATCTACTACCATCTGACCTTCTGTATTCCTTAGTTTAACACCATACCTCCCCATCACTTCCTCATCCCCTCTGTTCCCTTCAACAACATGCCCATTGAAATCTGCTCCAATCACCACTCTCTCACCCTTGGGTACAATCATCACCACTTCATCCAATTCACTCCAAAATTTTTCTTTCTCATCCATTGCACACCCAACTTCTGGAGCATATGCACCAACAACATTCATCATTACACCATCAATTTCCAGCTTCATAAATATCACTCTATCCGACACTCTTTTCACCTCCAAAACACTCTCAGCATACTGTTCCTTCAGAATAACTCCTATGCCATTTCTCCTCCCATCCACACCATGATAAAACAATTTGAACCCACCTCCGATACACCTAGCCTTACTCCCCTTCCATCTGGTCTCTTGCACACACAATATACCAACCTTACTCATATCTTTCTAAGACTTGTATCATAGACTTTGAGGACTTTGTGCTGACTTGCTCCTTCACTTAGTGTTTCTTGTAATTCTTTTACCTTTATTTCCTTTTCTCTCTTTTTTTTTTTACTTCATCTGCTATTTTCATAATGTTATACACTTCATCTTGCACATCTTCCTCTTTATACATCTTAAAATTCTCAGCTGTCTCTATAATTTGTCTTGGGTATATACAATCACCTCTTTTTCATTACTAATTGCATCTGTTTTTTTTTTATTTTCTCTATGTTTAACATATTTTCCTAACCATGGAGAAACAACTTTTTTTAAAGATTTTTTTCTAAACACTGACAACTTAACTTTTCCCCAATTCTGTGTACAATTCCCTCTCTAAATCATTTACCTTTTTACTACCTTTTTAAATCTCATCTTCAAGATAATCCAAAATTCCTGCATATTTTATCTTATTTTCTTTTCTCTGTTTTATTTCAACATTTAAGATATCTTTTTATAGTTTCTTTTATATGCAACCCACCAATAAGTCAAATTTCCATAATATTCTCTCATGGTGATATGCTCAACAGATTCTCGGTTTTTGCTTGGATATATTAAATACTCCTTTCAACCTTTTTATTACTTTTCCTTCTTTTATGACATTTTAGTTTTCATCCAATAAAACCTATACTGTGTAATGATCAGACATTCCTGCAGTCATCACACCTCCCATTATTTCTTTCTTATCTTTTTATAAAACAGTCTATTTCTGTTGTGAATGTACCTCTCTGATAAGTCCATTTTTTTCTACTAATACTAAATCACTACATTTACAACTTTTTCATAATTTTCAATAATTACTGACATATTCATGACCACAAAGTTTTTTATCTCTTCAAACATTTTCCTCTCTATCGAATTCACATATGCATAAATAACGCACAGTCTTACTACTCATTCTCTTTTTCTTATAATGCATATATCCTGGTAATAACTATTATTATGTCCATTATTTTTACTTCTTCGCTTTTTATCATAATTTATGCTTGAGCACATTTCATATCCTACAGACCAAAAACATTTCTTCCCCCATACAGTTCCAATTTTTCTCGTGTTCATTTTCTAATCCATCTTGTGTCTAACAAATATACAATCTCCATGTTTTATTTTTTACAACATTCTGTTACTGTCAAACCTCTAACTTCATTTCTAACACTTCTTTCATTTACTGATAGAAATAAAATGTTATCCAGTCCCTTTTTCAATCCTTTGTATTTGCAACTTTTCTTTTTCTGCCTGTCACTCTTCCCTGCTGGATTTCATTTATTTCATCTCATTTACCACTACTTAGTAAATCAATTGTACTTTGTATCTGTAGTTCCACATTTGTTTCTGTTATTTCAATATTCTTTACAACGTTTTTATCTACCACTGCTTCATTCTCTTCCTAATTTTCCCATCACCGATATCTGCACCATCTTATACAGACTTTTATCTTAATAGTGCTTTTCTTCTTTTAGCTTTACTTTCAGTATCAATGGTTAATCTATCCAAAAAGACCTATATCATTAAATTTTCTACACTTAGGTATACAATTCCTAGGTGTATGACCTGCTTCTCCATATTGGCAGGTAAACAGTTCCTTGCTCTACGGTCTATTTCTTCACACTGACTGCATATTTTCTTTTTGCATTCCACATCAGCATCAGAATCAACCCCTTTTTCCCCATTTTCTTAATGTGGTCATGGTCTCATGCCCCATCACATTCTCTCTTTTTTTTATTTTGAATTCCTCACTAAATGATATTCTGGACAACAACAATAGCATGCTTTGCTATCTTAGTATCTTCCAGTACCTCTTATTCCATTCATGTTAATCACATTTAAAACAAGCTTAACTTTCCCTTTACAAATATTTAAAGTTATGCAAACTTCCCAACCAATCTATATGTTTCATCATATTTTTTTTAAGTTCATGTATATTTTTTCATTCAGTTAGAAAATAAGTTTGAAGTTTAGAACACCTGGCATTGAAGAGACTAAACTGAGTGGTCAGTTGTATTCTTCAGCTGCAGAGATAAATACTAAAAAAAATATTCTTTCCAGTGGACAGCTATTTTCTTTTTCACTTCACACATAAACTTCTTTAGCAGAGCAAAGAATGTAAATGTTACCTCACAAAAATCCTCAGACTCCAGATGTAGTAGTGTTCTGATTTCCTGCATTTTAAATTCTATTGGTACAATTATACTGTCAAGTACTTTATATCTGTCTATCTTTTCATTAGTTTTAATCTTAGTTCTTACCACTGGCTATTTTCTTTCACTCTGTTGTCCTCCTTCCTGAATTTTCCTGCCTGCTGCAGTATTTCCAGTCTGGATATCAGTCTTTGTATTCCTGTTTCTGCAAAAATTAAGTTTTCAGCTTATTTCTTGTTAAAACCCTTTTTTCAGTGAATGCCCTTAAAGCTAGTTTCTCCATCAGCCAAACATCTACCAGACAGTCAGTTTTCCAGACCCTCCTTACTGCCTTCTTACCCTGATTCCATGGCAGTGCTCCCTCTGCTCAAACAACAAAAGTTCTTTCCACCATGGCACTCCATTTTACAGCACCACCATTTTCCAGATAGCCCTGGTTCATTAAATCCACCAAGACCCATGTATCTAAACCTAATTCTTATATCGCTATCACCCCATCCTCCTCACAATCCTCCATTTCACTGTCAGTGTCTTCTCTCTTCTCCTCCACCTTGGAGCTCTCTCCTCACAACTGTGTCTTCCCTTGGCACCACCTAGTGGCAGAAAATGAGTAGGGTAAGTTCCCCAGTACCCTGGCCAAATTTCCACTAGTCAGTATGAAAACCACCTTGGTTCTTCCTTGAAAAGTGGGACTAACCCAATTAAAGTGTAAATAAATACAAACAAAACAAATAAATCTGCCATCTCTGAATGCGAAGTATAAAGCCAGTCTAACTTCAGTATTGACCATAAGGTGATATACATGTGTAAAGCCATCTGTTACACTGTTGAACAAGTGTTTGCTATAACCAGTGAATTATTTTGAGAGAATTCAGCTAGTCTATGTCCCACTTCATTTGGTATAACAAAACCAAACATAACCATTATTCCAGCTACTTACTGATTACCAACTTTAGCCTTCCAATCAATTATAATAAATGTTTTATTTCATATTATATTCAGTAGGTGTTGCAGATCTTCATAAAACTGGTCTACTTCCTTATATTTGGCACCTATAATCGGTGCATAGACTTAGCAGGGTAAAATTGAATGGCTTCAGTCTGAATGAGATCATTGCATCATTTTTGGATCGCAACTAAAAACAGTTTTTACAGCTCTTTTAACTACAAAGATTACTCCATTTCATCTGTTTGTTTTGTAGATCTAATGAATACCTGATGGAAAAGTATCCATTCCATTTCACTAATTCCCAAAATGTTGATGTTTTTATTTTCATCATCTCATCACTAACATCTTCAAATTTCCCTTTGTCCATAAGTCTTACATTCTAAGTTCCAACACTATATAGTTCTTTACAATATTAGACCAGACCTTCTTTTCATCACTGAGCACCTGAGCAGATGAACATCCTGTTAGATTTAATCCACCTTAGTCATAACCTCTAGCACTGCTCACATACCTTTCCTCTGATCTACCCCAGAAATATTCTGGGTATCTTCAGAGCTTTGAGTCTTATCATCTAGTGCCTTTTCAACATGTCACTGATTGCTGCTAATTATAGGATTTTCTTAACAAATAATATTTAAGTGGACTACCATTACCCTTGTCGGTGAATGGTATTATCACTTGCCCACGTCGAGTTCTTTATATGCTACAACTCAAAGACAAGTCCATTCAACAGTAAAAGGTAATGGTCCATAAAGGGAATGGTACAGAAAAATGGCACAAGTCCATAAAGATGTGTGTGCATAGAGGGCAAGGACAGACAACAGTACATTAAGTATGAAAGCATGCATGCATGTGAGTGCATTCCATCACTGCATATCCTTTTCTCTCTGGGTTTTGAAATAGGACATAAATGTATATCTATATATATATATATATATATATCCGTATGATTATAGTACAATTGCTTGAAATGTCAAAAAAAATGTAACACGTATGGCTGATGAAAATATTTCAAACAAGCAATGAACAAACATCCAAAACACCACAAGTAGAAACTACTGCAAAAAGACAACCAATTTACGTCTATGATATGTAAACAGATATCCTACCAAAGTACTCAGACTTAATTTGCCTAAATAGTTTAAGGTGTACAGTTAGGGTTAGGGGCAGACTAACCCTAATCCTGCCCCCTGTTCTTAACTTTAACCCTGCACCTTTTCTTAGAAATACCCTTTGCATGACTGTCACTACACATGACAGCTTGGACACAAACTACATAAAAAACACTCACACAAATATATAAACTCTATCCCCTTACTCAGACCTTAACCCACAAATACACACATGAAATTTATCCCTTTACTGATATCTTAATCTAACCTGCAAACACCTGCGCACGCACTCCTTAACCCTAATGCTGAAACTTTCAGTACATTAGAAAGTTTCAGCATTAACACACAGACACACTTACCTGACTAGAAGCACACCCATACATATGGATACCCTCCTACTGATTGAAAATTCAGAATGTCAAAGTGTGTGTGTTGTTGGCAAAAAATATTGAAGTGGCAGAAGTTCAAAAAATACCAGTAGCTGTTTATGTGAGATTGCGGTAAAGTAGAGGTGGGAGTTTCCCCTTTACCCACTGTAATACAATCTCAGATTTAGTGTACATAAGTAACGTTTGGATAGTAACGTTTGTATGTATATTATATATACAGGTATGTGGGTCCACTTCTGAATCTTGAAATACTGAAATGCCAAATTTCAGTATTTCGAGACCAGAATGTCGAATGTTCACAAACATGAAAATATACAATAATGAAACATCGTAAATTACAAAACACAAATAAAATTCCAACCCTCCACCCCCCATACATTTTTTCAAGGGAGCAAGCCCCCCTGCACCCTCCACATCCCACTACTTATATATACCAACTCTGAGGTCGCACGAACTCGAAAAAAAAAACACAAACCTACTTTTACATCCCCTACACTCACATTGCACACTGCCATACTTACGTTCACTAATAACCCACACTCACTACACATGTAGGAAAAACACCACTTTCAACACTAACACACACACACTCTCTCACCTACCTACCCCAACCTACTCCTAAAACTCCTCTCAAAAATTAAAAAGTAAAAAATTTCTACCCAAAACCCTTAAAAAGTAAACACCGACCTGAATCTCTGTACATAAACACACATCGGCCGCCATGTAGAAATCCCAGATCACACTACCCTTAAAGAGGCAGCAAACAGTAAAGTGCACACTGCACCATATCTATAACTGTACTTTCTACATTCTGGTCTCGAAATACTGAAAATCGACATTTCAGTATTTCGAGATACAGAAGTGGATATATATATATATATATATATATATATATATATATATAGTATTACTTTTATTAATTGAAGCTCAGTGTCAACAATTGTTTTGTCAACACACTTTAGTCAACAAAGCAGATGCTCAACAGGCGTGCAAGATCGACAGTCAATGGGGTTTGGGAAGATGCCCCTTACAAGGAGATTGTGCAATTTTGGAGTTAGTATACATAACTAGCTGGGAGTGTGGGAGGTTGTAAAGGCTGCAGAAACTAAGAATGGCTGATAACAGAGGTGGGGAAAATGACATATCCATACACAGGCCAGGTTGTTTGGGAAAGACAAGGATGGGGAAATGCGGCTAGGAGATAAAAAGAAATGTAAATAAAATGGGGAAAAAAGAGTTGGACGAACTGGCAGGTTAGGAGAGTCAGCAGAAAGATTAAATGAAAAGACTGGAAAGAGAGAGAGAGAAAACAGGCCAAGGATGTAGAAAATAAAGTAGAAAATTGAGAAAACTGAAGAAATTAGACAATTATACAAAAAAAAGAAATTGAAACAAAAATGCTGAAGTGTAGTGAAGTGTAGGTAGCATCTTTAATACTTCAGCTGAGACATACAACAAACAATCAAACATTTGTATTAACAACTATCACATCAGTAAGTCAAAAATGAAAGACTATACAAAAACTTTACCTGGCTGTATATTTTCTCTTATAATACTAACATGATGATCCCGGTCAGGACGTGTATGTTCATGCCAAAATCCAACAACATGACCAAGCTCATGAACTACGATTCCAAATTTGTCACAGTTTTTGCCTATCGAAATTGCCTGTGGTCCTCCGCCTCGACGGCCCACATACGAGCAGCATCTTTAGAGAAAAAATATTTACTTTTAGAATATTGTATGAGGCTTAGAAAATAGGACTGTCTGATCTTCTTTCTGATTTTTCTGCCTGTAACACTAGTATTCTCAGTTCAAAGGGAAATCTAGGTTGTTCAGAGAATCCACCAAAAATTAGTAATGAACACCTAGGATGACAATGCCTTAACTGCAAGAAGATAGCTTACATTCTGAAACACCAGTAACCCTCAAAAGGGACTAATTCTTGTAGACATGCAAAACGCATATTAATCAAACAACATGTCATTACATGTCTTGTTTTAGCCATAAAGTGACAAAATGTCTGAGGCTTCCCTGGATGGCAATGTTGCCAATACCCTTTGTACACCAGACACTGCTGCTCTTAGATCAAATGATTCCAGCAGTGTGGAATGATACAACTAGGCCAAAGCCACACGTCTCCTTTGTTGTTCTGCAGTTTTAGAAGAGCTGTCAGTGGGGAAAAGCTCAATCATGGCAGTCAGAATGGGACCCATTTAAAAACAAGAACATCCTCAGATTGCTAGTGGGCCGTAGAACAAAGTAAAAAGGAACAGTGAATATGATATATATTCAGAATCATATCACTATGCTATATATAATAATATCTAACAAAGGAAACGCATTGAAAATTCATTGTTATATACTTACTCAATGGACTTTTAACATGCTATAAACATTTTTTTTACTTTCTATAAGTCAACAAATTGAAAGATAACTTGTACTTGTTTGTTGTCAACAGAAATTTCTTTTTTTTTCAATAATCATTTTTTATTATTTTTCACAACCATATTGTCAACAGAAATTTACTTTATGCAGTCATGCATTATTTTTTATTATACCATGACCCCCCCAAAACGTGCACGCTGATTGGCCAGCGTGCACATTGTAAATCGAGTTATACTAATGGAAAAAGGTCCGGTTGCCCGGACTTTTTTCCATTAGTATAACTCTACTTTTAAAACACTGTCTCGCTATGTTAAATGGGTTTAACATAGCGAGACAGCTTTAAAATAAGCAACGGAGATCTCCGTTGCTTATTTTAAAGCTGTCTCGCTATGCTAAACCCATTTAACATAGCGAGATAGGTTTTAAAAAAAAAGCAACGGAGAAAGCAAGATCTCAGTTGCTTTTTACTGTTCGCTATGTTAAATGGGTTTAACATAGCGAGACAGTTTTAAAATAAGCAACAGACATCTCCGTTGCTTATTTTAAAGCTGTCTCACTATGTTAAACCCATTTAACATAGCTAAACAGTAAAAAAGCAACAGAGATCTTGCTTTCTCCGTTGCTTTTGCTCAACTCTGATGTACTGCGCAGGCGCGGTACATCAGAACTGCCGGATGCCAGACATCTGCGGAAGGGCAGTAAACAGGCATTATACTATGCCATTATTTAAGAAAAGTAATAGTTTCTTTTCTTAAATAATGTCATATAATAGCAATAACGCAGTCCTGGGTGTGGGTAATGCTGTATTTACCCACGGTTGGCTTTGTTTGGTCCCTCGGGCTTCGGCCTCAGGACCAAACCACGCCAACCGTGGGTAAATCCAGCATTACCCACACCCAGGCGGGGGTTATTGCTATATTACAAGTGCTGAGGGGGAGAGTGCAATAGGTGTGAGGTTTGAACTCGTACATTTCGAACTGTTTTCCACACAAGTGTGTGAAGACGGAGTGAGAAATTAATCAATCAGCACTACAAAGGAGCTACATTTCAAAATGTAACTTGATATCTGGGCTAACTGATGCATATTTCAGAAACAAAATCATTAATTTCTCAACTGACACTAGCAGAATAAAGGAATGTGTATTTTTCTTTTCCTTCTGATTATATTTAACTGTTAAAGCAAGATGGCAGTGAAGATGAAGAGAGTATTGTAGTACAATGGAAACCATATAGCAGGGTGGCACTGTGTAACTCATAAATAACACCAAGATGGCTGATGCTACATGGTATAAAACAAGGCACAACACCCAGTACAGAACAATTTCATTTTACTGAGTAAAAGCTGATGCATGAACTCATTTCAGGTTTTGTGTGTGTGTGTGTGTGTGTGTGTGTGTGTGTGTGTGTGTGTGTGTGTGTGTGTGTGTGTGTGTGTGTGTGTGTGTATATATATATATATATATATATATATATATATATATTATATATATATATATCTATTATATATATATATATATATATATATATACACATTCATCCATCCAGCACCCCTTTTTCCTATTTTTGCACATGGGGTTAGGGTGTCACTTCAACAGTGACAATCATCTAGACCCAAGGTGTACATCATCAGGTGGCTAGCCCTGCCACAGTAGTCCTTCCACACCACACACTCACACCTATGGCCAACAGAGTGTCCAATCCACCAAATGCATGTCTTTGGAATACTGGAGGAAACTGGAACACCTGGAGGACACACACACACACACACACACACACACACACACACACACACACACACACACACACACACACACACACAGCTAAGAATGGCTGATAGAGAAATGACATACCAGGTTGTTTGGGAAAGAAAAGGATAGAGAAATGTAGGTAGGAGATAAAAAGAAATGTAAATAAAATGGGGAAAAAGTAGTTGGACTGAATGGAAACATGCTTGGCACGTTAGGAGAGTCAGAAGAAAGATTAAATGAAAAGACAGGACACATATATACAGAAACATATACACACATATGTATATACATACACATTTTAAGTGAGCCAGTCCATGGACCCATTCCAGTGACAACAAGGATAACTTCATACATATGACAGTCCAGAGTAGCCTTTCAAGTAACTTATTTCTTAAAGGCATTAGAAAATCACGGAGACAACATGAGAGAGCATGAAATCTCCAGAATGGCAGTGACCGAACATCAGGATTGAACCATAGATGAAGATGGTGAGAGATCTTAACACTCAGCTACCAAGGTGCCATTTTGTAAGACTGCAAAGAGGCTACAGCTTTGTAAAAAGTGTACCAAACACAGCAGTGTGTGCATCCTGTGTAGGATCAGTGCTGTAGGGTCTGTGCACAGCAAGGGAGGCTGGTCACTCTATACTGTGTAAAGATAACTTTTTACAGGGTTACATATTAAAGCCAAACATGTACTGCTGTATCACTGAGCTTGCTTCACAACAACACCCCACAAAATACCAGTATGACTATACATTAATGATGAAGGTTCAAAGGTCATTATCACTCTGGATGATGAATGAGAAGAGCACATACTGTGTACTGGGAGTTACACAGTAATGCTGAGAGTGCATAAAAGGCAGTATTGACCACCCACATCAGAAGAGTACCTGCACTTCCATACAGTTTTACATTTGGGAGCAAAGAGGAATCATGCAGCATGGAGGATAAGGCTGCATGCAGGCTGCACTATTGCTGCAGGACAGTGTGCAGAAAAGAGCAATACAATGAAGAAATGTTACAAAATGCATTGTACTCGTTGCCCATTTCAGTGTGCCAGTTTTCATTTGTATCTTATTTGTAGTACTCTATGGCTAACACCATAAAAGAACAAACAAACAAACAAACACACACACACACACACACACACACACACACACACACACACACACACACACACACACACACACACACAACACACACAACACACAACACACACACACACACACACACACACACACACACACACACTCCTGCCATATTATGGACCCTGACAGACCGTACTGCTATCAGTGTAGCCAGTCTATGTGTGTATGCTGCGGTTGTGATACACCATCAGTGTAAGCTTTTTACAGAGACATAAAAGAAACCTTATCTGATTTTCATGTCTCTGTATGTGAGTGTGTCTCTTAGTTAATACAGATACAGTTATCGTGACCTGAGCTATACCAGCAGAAGTAGCACTATATGTATGTGTGTGTGTGTGTGTGTGTGTGTGTGTGTGTGTGTGTGTGTGTGTGTGTGTGTGTTAAGAATGCTGGTGTGTAATAGAGGGATGGAAACAATATTATCAGTGTACTACTGATTGAATGGCAAGTAACATCTCCATAGCAGCATCATGGCCTTTGACATGCTTGTGCATCTCTAGTACAGTATTTAACACCATTTCTGTAGACAGCTTTGGCTTGCTGTATAGCCATCTCAAAATGCCTTATCTCTGTGATCCACGAGGTGCAGCTGGGATGCACGCATTAGGTGTGTGAGCATTGTGTGCCCGCTGCTTGATGCTCAATAATGTATTACATCTGCAGGATCCCCTGCATTTAATCAATACAAAATCCAATCAAAGCTTTAACAAGATTACTACAGAGAATTAAGGCTCTGAACTGTTAACAAGCTGCTTCCTGTAGCTAAGGATACAGGATTTGATTCAGTCCACCTACATTTGTCTACTGTGTGAATCTGAACAAGCCACTTTACCACACAATGTTGTCAGGTTACCACTGTAAACAGACTTGTATCCAGTGGATTTACTTGGTTAACAGATGTATGGAATGCATAGCCAGGTGTTGGGGCCATCTTGGAAACTGTAGTAGTTTTTCTTGCAAGAGAAGGTTAATTGCTACAATTTCTTGAGTACCTGAATACCAGTAGCACTCCTTGATTTGTTTTCTATTGGTCGTTTTGCTTAATTACTACTTCCTGCTGTTCTTTTGGCTGGACTGTTGTGAAATGTGGCTCTGTTCACTGGATTAAGGTAAGTTCCAACTGATTTGTTGATGTTTTCAACTCAAGCCTACACTACAGAAGTACAGCTTTATTTCACTTGATGTAGTAAAGTCATTTTTAAGATACTGTAATTGTTTTTGGACCACTTAAGCTGAAACTACATTTTTCATAAAGAACAGCTTCTTTAGACAGGTGTTGGGGCCATCTTAGAAAAACGGTTATTCTTGTGAAAGGAAGTAAACTGCTAACTCTTAATCATTTTCTGAGTGAACACAATTAGCTCTCCCAGAGTTCTTTTCTGGTTGTTTCTTTTGTTTTGCTTAATTGCCATTTCTTGTGCATCCATGTGCTGAGTTGCACTCCATGCAGCACTGCCATTATTGTTGCTGAACAGTAAGAAGTGACAGCATTTTAATTCCTTCCTTTCAGTCAGTACTTCCAAACCATGATGTTTTCCCCAGCAGACAGTTGGTTCAAATGTGTCCAGGGCAGCATTAGCTTATTTGTTTTCAATTTGCTGCCTCTGATTTGCTTCCAGCTGCACTGGGAGCATCAGCAATATCCTAGCAGTAATCTTCAGTAGGGTGTTGGCACCACTGACACTATCCTAGCAGTAATCTTCAGTAGGGTGTTGGCACCACTGACAATATCCTAGTAGTAATCTTCAGTAGGGTGTTGGCATCACTGACATAATCCTGATAATAATCTTCAGTAGAGTGTTGGCACCACTGAAACTATCCTGGTAGTAATCTTCAGTAGGGTGTTGGCACCACTAACACTATCATGGTAATGATCCTCAGTAAGGTGTTGTCCACCACTGACACTATCTTAGTAGTAATCTTCAGTAGGGTGTTGGCACCACTGAATATCCAGGTAGTAATCTTCAGTAGGGCATTAGCACCACTGATACTATCTTAATAGTAATCTTCAGTAGGGTGTTGGCACCACTGACTCTATCCCGGTAGTAATCTTCAGTAGAGTGTTGGCACCACTGACACTATCCTGGTAGTAATCTTCAGTAGAGTGTTGGCACCACTGACACTATCCTGGTAGTAATCTTCAGTAGGGTATTGGCACCACTGACACTGTCCTGGTAATAATCCTCAGCAGGGTGTTGTCACCACTGACACTATCCTAGCAGTAATCTTCAGTAGGGTATTGGCACCACTGACACTATTCTGGTAGTAATCTTCAGTAGGGCGCTGGCACCACTGACACTATCCTAATAGTAATCTTCAGACACTATCCTAGCAGTAATCTTTGGTAGGGTGTTGGCACCACTGACACTATCCTGGTAGTAATCTTCAGTAGGGTGTTGGCACCACTGACACTATCATGGTAATGATCCTCAGTAAGGTGTTGTCCACCACTGACACTATCTTAGTAGTAATCTTCAGTAGGGTGTTGGCACCACTGAATATCCAGGTAGTAATCTTCAGTAGGGCATTGGCACCACTGACAATATCTGGGTGGTAATCTTCAGTAGGGCATTGGCACCACTGACACTATCCTAATAGTAATCTTCAGTAGGGTGTTGGCACCACTGACACTATCCTGGTAGTAATCTTCAGTAGAGTGTTGGCACCACTGACACTATCCTGGTAGTAATCTTCAGTAGGGTGTTGGCACCACTGACACTGTCCTGTTAATAATCCTCAGTAGGGTGTTGTCACCACTGACACTATCCTAGCAGTAATCTTCAGTAGGGTATTGGCACCACTGACAATATCCTAGCAGTAATCTTCAGTAGTGTGTTGGCACTACTGACACTATCCTAATAGTAATCTTCAGTACAGTGTTTGCCCCACTGACCCTATCCTAGTAGTATTCTTTGGTAGGGTGTTGGCACCAATGACAATATCCTAGCAGTAATCTTCAGTAGGGTGTTGGCACCACTGACACTATCCTGGTAGTAATCATCAGTAGGGTGTTGGCACCACTGACACTGTCCTGGAAATAATCCTCAGTAGGGTGTTGTCACCACTGACACTATCCTAGCAGTAATCTTCAGTAGGGTGTTGGCACCACTGACAATATCCTAGCAGTAATCTTCAGTAGAGTGTTGGCACCACTGACACTATTCTGGTAGTAATCTTCAGTAGGGCGCTGGCACCACTGACACTATCCTAATAGTAATCTTCAGTACAGTGTTTGCCCCACTGACACTATCCTAGCAGTAATTTTTGGTAGGGTGTTGGCACCACTGACACTATCCTGATAGTAATCTTCAGTAGGGTGTTGGCACCACTGACACTATCCTGGTAGTAATCTTCAGTAGGGTGTTGGTACCACTGACAATATCTTAGCCGTAATCTTCAGTAGGGTGTTGGCACCACTGACACTATCCTGGTAGTAATCTTCAGTAGGGTGTTGGTACCACTGACAATATCTTAGCCGTAATCTTCAGTAGGGTGTTGGCACCACTGACACTATCCTGGTAGTAATCTTCAGTAGGGTGTTGGCACCACTGACAATATCTTAGCCGTAATCTTCAGTAGGGTGTTGGCACCACTGATACTATCCTGGTAGTAATCTTCAGTCCTCTCATGTGTTTGTGAACTTAGCCAGTTAATACTTGAAGCACTTAAAAATATGGAGAGCCAGCAAATTTATTCCCCTTCTTTCACCATCTGCCTACCACTTGGCATCTTAAGGCAGTGTAGTTACTGCCTTATAATTACTGTCAATAAACTCCTACTTACTACAGTGTCTGTGAGAGGTTCAGATATGTAGCTAATACGGAGGTGTCCTTCTCACAATTAATACGCACTGAACATCACACTGTCACACCATCACCTCAATCACAACCACATTCTCAAACAAAACACAAAAACATCATATGCTGATGTCATAAAAAATCCTTGGCAAAGCCTCTGAGAACTTATAAGAACAGGTATCAGCTCATCTTCTCCATTTACATATAAATTAATAAGTAGCCAACAGACAATTTTCTCCAACTAGCTTCTGACAAAACTGTTTTAGATATTGGTGACTCATTTGTTAGGCACTTAGAATCTCCACTCATGAGGCTGGACAAGGGCAGGGATACTGACATGAATTTAAGGTGCCAGGATCACAGACATTACAAGGGCTCTCAAAACCCTTTCCTGAGACAATTAGTAGTATCTGTGATAGTGACTTACTTCAGGTGCAAAACTCTGGGGGAAATGCAGAGAGAGATATATCATTGGTGGGTGCAGTTCAGACTCTAGTCCTGAGTGGAATTCTTTATGGAATTCTTCCTTCACCAAGAATGATACCTTGGTATAAAGAGAAAATAATTGGCTTTAACAATTTGCTTAATAGCTGGTGTCATTCCAGGGGATTCCAGTAGGTATCAGGCTGGGGTGACTGATTGTTCTACTTGCTTTGTAAGGGAAGGCATGCATCTCTCATTCAGGGATTTCGGAATGATGGCATTAACCTTTACTGTCTCCATAGTGCCTTTTATATGCATAGCCACCTAATGGACATCCAAACCTAAATTGAACCACATTAAAGTGAATCTTCTCAATGCCAGAAGTGCCAATAACATGTTGCTCAATCTTGAGGCACCTCTGCATCTGGAACATGGCCATTCATGTGTAGTTATAGAGACTTGATTTAAATGTAAAGAAAACCCTCCCTCCATGCTAGGATTTTGCATCTACCAAATCTTCGGGCCTGGTGGAAACTATGGCGGTGCCTTCAAATTTGTCAGGGACCACATCTCATCTAGACTATTACTGCTAGAGACCCACAAACTGAGCTCCTAAAACTTCATTTTACCATAGACAAGAAAAGCTTCCACCCTACAGCATCATACAGAACCACATTCATGTCCCCAGATGATCATGTTAGACTCCTTGAACTTTAGAAGTAGTTCCTAAAAGCAGCAACTCCATAATCCTTGGTGACTCTATTACTCTGACTTAGACTGGAGCACCTATACCTCTAATGTTGGATATTCCCAGACATTTTTGGATTTGATAAACAGAAATTTCCTGGATCAAATAGTTACCAAACCTACTGGAAGCAAAATTATTCTTGATCTGGTCATTAGAAATACTGTCTCTACCTGTTTCACTCCTTCATTCTCTCCGACAGATGTCGAACCATAAACTCATGAGATTTACTTTCAGAAGAACCATAGTGCCTGTGACCATTGTGTCTGTATTTAAAGACTTTATGCCCACTTAGACAAATGATGTTCTGATTTCAGGCACTCCTACTGTGTACAAAGAGAGCATCTGGGAAATAGAAAAAAAAAAAAATTAAGCTTATTTCCTGCCTTTCTTGTTAAGTGGTACAGACTATTTGTAGGCTTCTGAGCCCCCAAGCCCTTCTGTGTTTGAGGGAAGCCTTCTAGCTTTTTTTTTTTTCTTATAACTAGCCAGTTTTCTAGTTTCAGCACTCAAATCTGTTTCTTTGATCTCAGCACTTGTTCAGAAAAAAAAAATGTTTTCATCTGCTTTTACTGTACTTGTGTTTTTACCTACTTCTTTTTACTTTTGCATCATCTTAAAATACTCAATTGTATTTATTACTACTTGGTGTAACTCATTCTAAGCCTTTTGGTTTAAACACTTGGGCTTCGGACCAGTTAGTTGTTTTGCACTGAGAGGGTTTGTGGTCTGTACTGTTGTGGCAGAACAGGTAGCTTACATCCTTCAAGGTTGAGAACTGCTGATTGAGGGCTCAGTGTCTGTTATTCTAAAAGTGTATTAATTCTGGTTTAAGCACTTGGGCTTTCAAGCCAGTTATTTTACATTAAGAGGGTTCGTGGTCTGCACTCTTGTGGGAGGAGAGGCTGGACTCTGCCCTTCTGAGCTGGGAATTTCTGGTTAAAGGCTTATAGTGCATGCATATCTGAACTGTTTCTTACTGAAGTTGGTGCGCCTTGTTTGCTGTGGCATAGACTGGATTCGGGCCTGCTGGATCTAGCTTTGTTTGTGTAACTTGAGCACTAATCCAGACAGTCTCTAAAGTATTCAATGGTATTTATTACTGCTTGGTTGTAACTTGATTAAAGTGTAGCTATCATTCAAGTCTTTTGGATTAAGCACTTGGGCTTCAGACCAGTTGTTTTACATTAGGAAGGTTTGTGGCAAGCACTGTGGTGGCAGGACAGGTAGCTTTCATCCTTCTAAGTTGGGAACTGCTGATTGAGAGCCCAGTGTCCAAGTGTATTAGTTCTGGTTTAGGCACTTGGGCTTCAGGCCAGTTATTTTACATTAAGAAGGTTCGTGGTCTGCACTCTTGTGGGAGAAGAGGCTGGACTCTGCCCTTCTGAGCTGGGAATTTCTGGTTAGAGGTTTATAGTGCCTGAATATTTGAACTGTATCTTACTGAAATTGGTTCACCTTGTTTGCTCTAGCATAGACTAGATCCAGGCCTGCTGAATCTAGCTTTGTTTATATGCTTGTTGTTTGTTTGCTTGTTATTTCCCTGGAAGCTAATTCCACCTAATACGCAACTTCTCAGCGCTTCTGTGGATCACTAGTGATATCTGCATTGCTTACTGTACTTATTTCCTTGTTTCACTTGAAAGAAAGTTACTGTTTGTCGTTTTTGCATTTAGTTACTTGTAACACATTGCACTCAAGTTACCTGGCACTTGCTCACTAAAGCAATTATATAAGTCAGCACTAAAAATTAAAAGCACTACACCCTCACTCCCCACTGGCCCTTGTTTTCAATTAAGGAATTCCCAATATTATTCTAGCATGTCCAAAGGTCAGTTGTCAATCTTCTCTCCGATCCAGCTGGTGAATATGGGAATCTTGAGGCAATGTTATAACTGCCTCATGTACACAGACAACCCTCTCCTCCTCCCACATAACACAAATACTTGCGAGAGATGCAGCTATTTAGCCAAACTGGAGGCTGAGCTCTCTCAACTCAGGACTGGCAAGACCAGACAGGAGGAGAAGGCAACTACACACACCACAAAACCAGCCTCACATAATGCTACCACTCCACTGAATCAAACACATAAACACACAAAGACATACTCGGAGGCTCTGAGTAAAAATTTACCTAAACAGCAGAGGCCTCCAAAGCAGACACCCAAACAACTGCTACCTCAAGACACCCCACAAGCAACACATAAACCACAAAAGCAGTGTGCAAAGCAGTCACAGCCCTTAAGGCCAAATACAACACCAAACATACTTGTCATAGGTGACTCCATAGTCAGACACACTGACGTCCCACTCACCAGGCTGAACAAGGAGAGGGTCACAGTAAGCTGCCTATCGGGCGCTAGAATCCGCCACATAACACAAGCACTCGGGTCACTCCACGGCAAGTACAAATATGACACAGTCATTGTCCATGCTGGTGTGAACGACCTGAGACGTACCTCCCTGGACTACATGAAAAGAGACATAGAGGAGCTCTCTGATTATGTAGCCCAGGCAGGTATGACCCTAACCCTGAGCAGTATCCTTCCTTCACCAAGAATGATGCCACAATATAGAGACAAGATGATCAGCTTTAACAATTGGCTTAATGTCTGGTGTCATTCAAAGGGGATCCAGTGTCTGTCTGCCTGGGATGACATGCTTGACAAGTCACGCTGCTTCGCAAGGGACGGCTTGCACCTGTCACCCCTGGGATTCCGGATATTGGCTAAGGCTCTTGCCACCCCATAGTGCCTTTTTTAGGCAAGGCTCAAATTCTAAACCTACCACCCTAGAAAACAAAAATGGGAAGAAACTGAGGGTAATGCTGCTCAATGCCAGAAGTCTAAATCTCAAAATGCACGCACTCGAGGCCCTTCTCAGTATGGAGAACATCGATGTCTGTGCTGTAACTGAAACCTGGTTCAAGGCTCCTGAGAGCACCCCGGCACAATTAGGTTTTACCTCATATCATGCGTTCCGGCCCCAAACCCCGGACCACACCACAAAAGGAGGGGGTGTATCCATATTCATAAATGATACCCACACCTCCAGGTTGGTGGCAACGCATCAAGCTCGAAACCATCCAGGTGCAACTAACCATAGGCAAAACTGCTCTACAAATTGTAGCATGCTACAGGCCACCCTCTCAAACTCAGGAACCCCACACAGCCTTCCTGAAGACACTGGAGGGTATAAATGTATCTCCAAACACCATCATATTGGGTGACTTCAACTACCCGAATATAGACTGGGAACATTACTCAAGCCCTAACTTTCTAGCCCAACTGTTCCTGGAGTTCATAAATTCAAATGCCATGGAACAGCTAGTCACTGTTCCCACGAGAGGAGAAAATATACTAGATCTCATTGTCACAAACATGGGGACAAAATGCTCCACACCGGAAGTATATCCCTCATTGGTGAGATCTGATCATAAACTAATCTCACTGGAAATCCACATCCCGCCCCACCCCAAACAAAAAGACCATAGTGAAGAACTTCTCTAAAGCAAACTTCACACTACTCAAGACTGGTGTGGTATCCTTCAAGGCCCCTGAGCCAGTGGAAACCACAACCCAAGCTGCGGAAGCCCTTACAAATGCCTTCTATGAACACCTCCAGGACTGCATGGATCAGGCAATCCCAAATAAAACCAAGACTCTTTCCACAAAGGGCAAACGTCCAGTCTGGTGGACCCCAGCCATTAACAAACTTTACAATAAGAGGAGAAAGCTATTACATGATAGAACAAAATCCATAAAAGGGAAGTCACCCTGATCATTATTAGTAAAAAAATACTAGCACTCATAAAATCAACTAAGGCCAATTTTGAGAGAAAAATTGCCATGGATTCAAAGGACAATCATAAGGCCTTTTTCAGCTATGTTAGGAACCTGGGTGGAAACTCCCAGATATACTCAGAATTAGTCCAAAATGATACAAAAATCACTGAACCCACAGACATTGCCAACATACTGGCAGACAGGTTCAGTGCAAACTTCACCCCCTCCCCTAAAGGAGAGATAACTATCCCAGCCGAGTGTAGCCTCCCGGACATCTCAAATGCGCAGGTGAAAGCTGCTCTCTCTAAAGCTAAAAACACAGCATCAATGGGACCGGATGGTGTCCCCAGCTGTGTGCTACACGAGCTAAATGAGGAATTAAACCCGCACATAAGGCAGCTGTTTAATCTCAGCCTTACCACAGGATACGTGCCCAAGGAGGGCGACGGCAACTGTTGTCCCACTCCACAAAGGCGGCGCCTCACGGACCCTGGTAATTACCGCCCCATAAGCTTAACAAGTCTAGTCTGCAAAGCTATGGAGAGGATCATAATGGAGCTCATAAACAAAGATATAGGGGACTTGCAGACATTGGACCCGACCCAGTTTGGCTTTGTCAAGGGAAGATCATGCCTTTTGAACTTGATCGACTTCTTGAAACAGTCACCAAGGCCATTGATGAGGGAAAGGCAGTCCATACAGCCTACCTTGACCTTGCAAAGGCTTTCGACACAATACCCCACTCGGGTATTGTAGAAAAACTTACCAGCTTAAATGTAAACCCATATGTCACAAGATGGGTTGCAAACTGGCTTAAGGACAGAACCCACAGGGTTAGAGTTGCTGGCGCTGTGTCAGACTCCAAGCCGGTCACAAGTGGTGTCCCACAGGGCTCAGTCCTTGGCCCCTATTGTTTGGCATCTACTTCTCAGAAGTACAGGCCAACATAGGAGGACTTTGGCTGACAAAGTTTGCAGACGACTGCAAACTGGGCGCCATAGTGGAAAGTGCATCAGACACGGATATCCTTCAGAAGGGACTCACGGAAACAGATAGCTGGTGCCAGAGCCATGGCCTGAAGTTAAACGCCAAAAAATGTATAGTCATACCCTTCGGGAAAAACAAGGTAACCCCAAGCTACCATATAGGTGGCAATCCACTAAGCACAGAAGAGGTTATCAGGGACCTGGGGACCCAGGTTGACAGTGGCCTTTCTTTTGACACTCACATTGCTAAAGTGGTTAGAAAGACCTTCTACATTGCCCACCTGATCATGAAGGGATTCACATCCAGATCTAGTGAGGTTCTTGTTCCCCTGTACTCTTCACTTATCAGACCAATGATCGAGTACAATGCCCCATTCGGGATGTATCTCACCCGACATCTGCAGCAATTGGAGAGACCCCAAAAGTTCCTCACCAAAAGGATAAAGGGACTCCAAAATCTGTCATATGCTGCCAGATTGAAGAAACTCCAGCTCTATTCAGTCGCATACCGTCTGCTCAGAGGTGACATGTGCCTGACATACAAGGCCATGTCCAACCCGGAATTAATGGACATGCTCCACCTCAAAAAATCCAAATCCACCAAAACCACTAGAGCAAGCGACTTAAACCTTAGCACGGATATAAATAGGACGTGCTGGAGGGATAGATTTATCACTCAGAGACTCCCTATGCTGTGGAATAAAATCCCGGTCCATGTGAGGCAGAGCACCTCGCTGACTCTGTTCAAGAGAAATCTAGACCTGTGGATGGGAGATCGTAGGTTTACCCCGGGAATCATCTCTGTGTCACTGCTGGACAGAGGCACAACAAACTAATGGGCACAGTATTTTTTCATATAAGGGGTGGCGTAAGCCACAAAAATTTGGGCTAGGCTTATAAATGCCTTAGGGCAGATAGCCTAGTATAAACCTATGAACCTATGAACCTATAAGGAGTCCCAAAAAGTGCTAAATACAATGGGAAATTTATAAACAACACCCTACTGGTCAATCAACATAATTTAATATGCAGTTTTGGTGACTATGAAAGTCCTACTGGACCAAAGTCCAGATTGAGAGAAGGCCCATGGAAAATAGCTCCACAGAAACATATTAATATAATGTTAAAGCCATTGAAGAACTTGTGATTATATACAGATAATGGTAGAAAGCAGTACATCACATACCATACATACAAGAGATACAAACTACAATAGAAGGCAGTGCAGTCTAACTATTAATGTACAGGGGATATAGTATACAAACAAATCTATGCTGGTGAGGCAGTGGAATGGAACATGGTTTGGGGAACAGTGTATACTGTAGAAAACAAAATATAGAAGAAAATATTATCCTTAGTGCATAGGGGGTACAGTTTGAACAGTGAATGATCTAGTGTTTACCTAGGAAATGTGCATACTATAACATTTGCTAGTAGGTGGTGGAGGTTGTAAGAAGATGTACGGGAGACTTAAACTGTATAGTAAGGCTATAACTCCCACGAATGAGTAAGAAAACTACAAGTCTTTTTTTTTAGCTAAGTTAGAAAACTAAGAGCTAACACTCAAAATGTCTCTGAACATTTCCTTAATGGGATCCCAACTTTGTCCCCAGTGAAATTGCAAACATTAGAAATTAAATTCACTGCAAATTTCATCTCTGAAATCTGTGTAATATGTTGTATAGTATGTCTGCAATTGGATATTTTCTCCCCCTCTGCTGAAAAAGGTTCTTCTTGACTCAGTTGGACTAACTAAGTAAACAACTGTCAAATAAAATAAAACATTTTAGAAGCCCTTACACACTTAAAATTACTAACCAACATGCTCTTAAGGCAGTGGTTTCCAAACTTTTTCGATTCTCGGCTCCCTTGCTGAATCCAGGTTTTCCCAAGGCACCCCCAACTGCACGCATAAAGTGCATATTTCATTTATTTCTTTATTTGACATTTGTTTAAGAAGGCTGTCCGACTGGACTAGACCTGGGGAGAAAAGCTCAAAAGTACAATAAAAAGACAATTACCAAAAAAAAATGTACATGCTGCTTAACAGCATAACACTGATCTACTATGGTTAAGAGGTAAGCAAACCTAATGGCAACCTTATTAACTTTAAGTTTATAAGAGCTATATTTAAAATCTGTCCCTATTATTTGGCTCTGTCTAGTATACCTCTCAGCTGTATAGATTTTTGCAGAATGTCTGATTTTTGCCTCATATTTTTGGTCTTCCCCTCATAAAATTGTTGTTTTCTGGCAAATCAATGACAGATCATTGAATCTGAAGTCAGAAAATAACAACAGGCAGTTGAGTTTCATACTTCATACCCTTCAGAAAATTCATGCTAATGCAAAACCTGCATTTCTATCAACTTTCTAATTTTGTGAGAGCAGTACTTAAAAGTGTCCCTATTTTGTGCCTTTGTACCCCCACTATTTTTGGCTTTGTCCAGATTTCTTGATCTAAGAGGGTGAGAGGTATGTGTCCAGTGGTATGGTCCAGACTTACACAGACCTCACTGCTGCCAGGGATCACTCTCACTCTTCACTCTCTCCCCCCGTGACACACACACACACACACACACACACACACACACACACACACACACACACACACACACACACACACACACACGCACACACACGCACACGCACACACGCGCACACACACACACACAAAGTCTCTTTTGCATTCATGCACGCATTCATTCACACACACCGCTCTCACTCTTTTCCGTTCTCTCACACAGTCATAGTCACTCCCTCATTCATACCTGCATTCACTCACACATCACTCTTACTCTCCCAATCACACACACACACACACACACACACACACACACACACATACACACAGTCACTTTCTCATTCATACCTGCAGTCACTCACACATCGCTCTCACTCTCTACCAATCAAACACACACAGAGTCACTTCCTTATTCATACCTGCATTCATTCACACATTGCTTTGTCTGTCACACCCACACTCCACACACCCACTTACGCATTCATTCATACATCGCTCTTACTCTCCCGATCTCACACCCACATGCCACATACCCACTTACTCATTCTTTCATACATCCCTCTCACTCTTCCGATCTCACACATACACACACACAGTCACTTCCTCATTCATACCTGCCTCTCACTCTTCCGATCTCATGCATACACACACACAACCACTTCCTCATTCATGCCTGCATACACACACACACACACACACACACAAACACACAGCCACTTCCTCATTCATACCTGCATTCACTCACACATCGCTCTCACTCTCCCGATCTCACACACACACAGCCACTTCTTCATTAATTCCTGCATTCATTCACACATTGCTGTCACTCTCCCGATCTCTCACACACACACAGCCACTTCTTCATTAATTTCTGCATTCATTCACACATCGCTCTCACTCTTCCGATCTCTCTCACAAACACAGACTCTTTTGCTTTCATGCATGCATTTACTCACACATGCAGACAGACACACGCACACTCATACAGGCATTCACTTACCTGACGGCCCAGTTCCAAGTGCTCCACAGCCCAGTTCCAAGTGCTCCATGGCCTGGTACTGGTCCGCGGCCCAGTGGTTGGGGACTGCTGCTATACCTGATGCCAGTTCTACTAAAAAGCTACAGTGTAGGTCTAGACTTAGTTCACCATGAACTAATAAGCTTAGCTGCAAAATAAACCACAAACTGTTTGCGGTTTATTTTGCAGCTAAGCTTATTAGTTCGCAGCGCCCCTGTGAGGAAGCCGTGGCTCCCCAGGGTGCCACAGTACACGCTTTGGGAACCCCTTTCTTAAGGTGTAATCAAAGACCAAAATCACTTCTTCTACAGGTCTTAACAGCATACTTGGATGCTTACTAAACAATGTCAAACATGCTCTTGGTGAACTTCTCCTTAAATTGTTTAACCTAAGCTTGGCCAGAGGCCATGTTCCCACATACTGGTGCACTACAGTGGTGAAGTCCCTCCGCAAGGGTAGCCCTACTATGAACCCTGGAATGTATAGACCAATCAACCTTACAAGTCTGAGCTATAAAGATATGGAGCATATTGTAATCAGTCTAATTAATTATGGCATCACTGACCTCCTATATATCAATTCATCAGAGAGTACAGCTATTACTAGAACCAGAAACAACCTTCACTAACAGATAAATAGAACAGCATAGCCAGATAGAGTCATCACCAATTGCCTCCCACTTCTCTGAAATAAACTTCCTCTGCAGGTTAAACAATATGATTCAATATCTTCCTTCAATTTCAATCTGCCTGATTGATTGGGTGCTCTCAAATTTGCCTTGGGACAACTTGGCCTATTCCTCCTTTAGAAAGACAGTAAGAACTGAGGTGGGTATTGGTAAGGAATACATAGTCATTAAATTAAAAAGCTTTGAAACTTCTACGTATTCCAAGAATCCAAAGAATAAAAAACTACCCAACATTTTAATTAGATGAAAGGAACATTACAAACGTTTCCACAGTTAAAGGCTTTGTTCCCCATACCCCCTTTCTTATATGTAGTGACTGTACAGTCAACCATGGTAAAAAGGAGAACCCAAAAAAAACCCATAAATTACTACCAGTACACAGACAGAAAACAAAAAGAAACTCATTCTTTACGGGAAGCAGAAAAATAGTGATTGAAGAGTTGCATATTGGGGAACAGAAACTGACAGGTTTGAATGTGCCCACTTTACACACAGACAAAAATTTTCAGTCATATACTTAGTTGGATCTGACTTTAAAAAATGGTCTTTCCTGGTATTTTCTGAACAATGGCCCAACACAGTGTGGATTGTTTTTCCCAGTCTAACTATAAAGTTTTACTACCACAATGCATTGATGCATGTTTTATGTTAGTACTGAGATACAACTTTGGGTTTTATGAATGCATGTACAGCTGAACACATTTTCATAGCACTGTAATTTAGAAACATTATACCCTCCACCTTAGAAACAAAGAATATACAGTACTAAGATAGCAGTGCCATACTAGACGCAAGAAAATTCTCTGTACGTAAATTAGTTTGTCTACAGTGGACTGCTGAAAACTTTAATTCACATCCATTCATTTATAGGCATAGATGCAATGACACAAAATGTAGTCGTTCTTTTGTTCCCTCCCCCCTTGCTTTATATTTTCCAGTTTTCTACCCAAGTGAAACCACCCACTCCCAGATCTACCAGCCCCTTATTTTATCCCCTAGACTAACCCCAATTTTTTTAGGGTTGGGGGGAAACTTAAGGGTATCCTGAATAGTCTTGCCTGTATCTACTTCTGTGAGGGGGAGTGATTCTTTGCATGTTATGGCCTACCCTCTTTGTCCCTTCCCCATGCCCATCATGCAAACATCGAAGGGCTACTCCCCTCTTCATGGAACACACCTTCCATCAGGAATTTCCTCCACCCTGGGATAGGCATGCCTGTCCCTCCATTCCAATGACTTAGATGACCATCATGCTAATCAAAGCTGGATCACCTGAGTTGTAGGAGATAAAACATAGTCTTGAGTCGATATTTTTTTCAATTTGGTAGCAGCACTGTAAGCAGCTAAAAAAGAGCCTGCAAACTATTGTAGAGTATTAAGCAAAACTGGTACATGAAGTGTACATGATGTCCAGGAGGTCTAAATGAAAAATTAAAAGTGAAGCAAAAAGATGAGCAACTGTGAAGAGTCAAAAGGAGACTGAAAGCAGTGTGGTAGAGCAGACCTGAAAAAAGCAGATGGCAATGGCAGCTGAAGGAGAAAACTCTTCAGTCAAGTGCACAGAGACAAATATAACAGATGGCTACGGGAAACAGATGTTTTAACCAGACACTGAGGAAATAAGTGATAGGCAAACTGCTGAAAATGAATGACAAAATGATGGAAGAGCATTTAAAATATGAACAAATACCACATAAAGTACAGTTGTGTACACTTACCATAAATGTAGATGTTCAAGTGTATTTACTGTTGCAGTCATTACAATTGGGTTATCCTGCTGGCAGGCTACCCTCAGTTGGCTTGAATTCCAAAGTCTTGGTCCGGCGTCGGTTGCTGACGCCTCTTCCCTGACATCAGGGCATCAGGAGTATAAAAGATGCAGCCAACGCCATTTTCTTCAGTTTTTCTTGCCCCAGATGTCAGGTGCCCCCCAAATGGGTAGGCTAAAAATATGGTAATAAAACATACATGCACCAAAGTAAGTTTTACCTTCATCTACAAGCAAATACACCACATAGGTTGTATAGATTAGAGAAGTACAGATAAGTTCCAGCAGAAATAAAGGGGGTGGTGGGTAACCTGGACTGCAACAGTGAATACACTCGAACATCTACATTTATGGTAAGTGTACACAATTGTACTATGTTCTTCGTGTTTCACTGTTGCAGTCATTACAATTGGACTTGAAATACAGCAGCACGCTATTAACCAAATCAGTATCCAAAACAGCAAAAAAAAACCGATGGCAGCACCAGGAAATAACGTTCAAGATTTAATCCAAAAGTTCAAGACAATATTCCAAATAAAATACAAGCCAAAAGTAAGCTCTTTCATCTCCTGCAATGGAGACTTCTTCAGACTAATGGCTTACACATGAACATAACCTATTTAAATACTAAAATAGCAGTCAATTAAACATAATTGACAATCATTAAAAGCTGAAATAGCAGTTCTTAAAACAACAGTCAGCCTAATGCTGACAGATACCTCTAACTAAAACTCCTAATGCTTCAGTCCCTTCCTTTTTAAATACATAATAAATTCTTCTCTATTATTAACTATTTTACAAGATAAAAACTTTATATCAGCTGTAGCGGGTGGCTCAAAAGGAGGCAGGGTGAATTTTTCCAAAACATAGTTGAGGTCCCATGCAGGTATTGGTGATCTCCTTGGGGGTCTTATGTTTTTGGTTCCTCTGAGGTACTGCCTTAACAAGGGATGAGAAAAAGATTGGTGGCTCTGTATTGTAATGAGCCAAAATGGCAGAGGCATGAATTTTAATTGATGAAAAGGATAGGCCTTTGTCCAACATCTCAGTTAAGTATTGCAAAATCTAAGGCATATTTGGTACAGCTGTGTCAATCCCTTGTGCCTGGTTCCAAGCACAGAATCTCTTCCATTTTCCAGAATAAGATTTTCTAGTACTAGGCCTTCTGGCCTCCAAAATGACATCCATCAAAGCTTTAGTGAGAGGTGCGTTTTGTATGACTACATTATCCGCCATGCTGCCAGATTTAAGGTCTTGAGTTGGCTGTGCAGGATCTGATTGCTTTGCTGGGACAGTAGATGAGGTATTTGAGGTAAGGTCCAAGCCGGGCACTGAGACAAGTTCCTAAGGATTGGATACCAGTACTGACGTGGCCAGTCTGGGGCAATTAGTATCATCTTTGGCTTCTCTTGTCTGACCTTTAGGAGTAGCTTGGGGAGGAGAGGCAGTGGAGGAAATGCATATACTGTTAAGTTTTTCCAGCTGAAAGATAGGGTGTCCACTTTCCATGCCTGTCTGTGATAAGTCCTTGTGCAGAATCTTTTTAGTTGGTAGTTGTGAGGAGAGGCAAATAGATCTATATCCGGGCATCCCCATTTCTTGTGATCATGCTGAAGACTTGTGGGTCCAATTTCCACTTGTGGGGATCCATGAAGTTTCTGCTTAGTTTGTCTGCCAGAGTATTTATCTTTCCTGGCAGGAATTGTGCCTGCAGATGTACTTGGTAAGTCAATGCTGTGTCCCACAAAGTCATGGCTAGTCTGCAAAGGGGGTAAGAATGAGTGCCGCCCTGCTTGTTTATATACCACATGATCGTAGTGTTGTCTGTCTTTATCAGTAGTTGTCCCGGATGACGTAGGTCTTTGAAGGCTGTCAGGGCGTTCTGAACAGCTAGCATCTCTTTTTGATTGATATGTAGATGCATTTGGTTTGTGGACCATGTGCCTTGAATACATCTTCCTGCCATGTGCCATGTCGTCCAAGTAAGGATATATTTGTACTCCTCTTTGTCTGCAGAATGCAATTACTGGTGCTAGGCACTTTGTAAAGACCCTTGGCGTAGTAGATAAGCCAAAGGGCAGTGCAGAGAATTGGTAATGCATTCAGCCAGCTTTGAATCTGAGGTATCCTCTGCATGTTTGTCTGATTGGGACATGCAGGTATGCCTCTTTTAGGTCTAAAGTCACAAGCCAAGCCTTCTTGCCCAGCATGGGCAGAAGCTGCTGTAGAGTCAACATTTTGAATTTTGGTATATCCAGGTATGTGTTTAGAATAGATAGGTCCAGTATTGGTCTCCAGGCCTTGTCCTTTCTTGGTACCAAGAACAGTCTTGAATAAAATCCTTGTCCCTGCTCTTGCTCTGGTACTTGTTGAATGGCCCCCATGTCCATGAGGGATGAGACTTGTTTTTGTACCTCTGCCCATTGATTTTTTGGCAGGTTTGGCCAACCATTTGCCCTTGGCAGGGTATGGAAGTGAAACTTGTAGCCTTGTGACACTATGTCTAGGACCCATTTGTCCTGGGTTATTATGTGCCAATTTTGAGAAAAAAATGCTAGTTTTCCCCCTAAAGGTGCTGCCTGAAGATTGGCGCAGGCAGGGAGAAGTCATTGGGACTGTTTCCTGTATGGCTGTGATTTGTCTTCTCCACTTTTGGAGGTAGAAGCACCCAATTGTTTAGACCTGTACGAACCTTGGGGCTGGTATCTGCCTCTAGGGCATCTGGATCTGCCCCTTTGTGGCCTGTCTGACACTGGAAAGGACCAATTCTTTGTAGGCCAGTGTCTGCTAAATCTTGGAGGCTGTACCTGTAAGAAATCCTTAACCGTTTGCATAGATTTAGCTTTGTCCTCCATTTTCTTTAACACCTCTTCTGCCTTAACACCAAACAAGGTATCATGCTGTAATGGAGCATCTAATAATTTTGCTTTGACATGATCAGGCAAATTTTGTTCCTTTAACCAAGCATGCCTCCTAATGACAGAACCCGTAACAGCGGCCCTGCAGGAGGCCTCCAGAGAATCAAAACCACAATGCAAAGTATGCTTTCCAACTTGTTCAGCTGCATGCAATAAATCCTGCATTTCCTTGTTTTCTGCACATTCAGAATTAATCAACATTTTCTGTTTAAGCAGTGACATAATATATTGCTGATATTTGAGCATATGTAATTGGCAATTTAAGGCCCTTATAGCCAAGGTAGCAGAAGTGTAAATCTTTTTTTCCCATCTGTCTAATGCCCTAGAATCCCTGTCAGAGGGGGTAGGGTTTTTTGCAGTGGAAGCCTTGATCCCTTTGGGACCCTGAGAAATAGTTTCTGGGTCTGAAGCAGGGTTTTTGAAAAGGAATTTATGAGAGTCAGGAACCCTGTAGTATCTGTCCGACTTAACAGGGGCCAGAGGTAAGGAGCCAGGGGTCAGACTAGACTCTGAAAACACATCATCTACAATGTCTAACACAGGTGGAATAGCTAGGGGCCTGTGTTGTGGCAGTAAAAGGAAGTCTCTGAACCTTTTCTTAGATTCTGAAAAATCTTGGCTTTCCCAGTGGAAATTCTCTCTAATGGTATGCAAGGTTTCCTCAAAAGAGTAGTCCTCAGGAGGAGAGGCTGAAGGGATAGATTCTTCAGCATCAGAATCCTCATAGGGAGGAAGAGAGTATTCCTGATCAGAAGAGGAATCAGATGAAATGGAAACCTGATCTGAAGATTCATAGTCTGTCTCTTGCCTAGGCCTTTTATCAGGAGGGGGATGGGAATCCCTGATCAAAGTAATTAAGTCTTCGGCCATTTTGAGCATTTGTTTTTTGGGCATGGAGCCCTGTCCATGAGGCTGTTGTACTCGTTTCTTTGTCTTTGAAGGTGCTTTAGTCTTTGCCTTTGAAGCTGGAGTCATTTTAATGTATAATTGAGTAGGTCTGAAAACACCCTCAGAAGCCGATGCCTGCTCATCTGCTCCGGACCCATCTGAGGGAATAGTATCCGAGGGTCCAATACCTTGAGTTTCCAGCATCCTAGTCGACTCTACGTGGGAGTCGGTAGCGGCCTGCGGCTCTAAAGTAGCGGGAGTCAGGGGCTGTGAAGGCGCCTCACTGAGAACCGGCGACTGGCTTATAAAAAGTCTCGTCATCAGTTTTGGACCTCGGTTGCCTGTCCTTTTCTTTTTCTTTGCATTTCTTGTGAATTCCGGTAGTTGGATGGCTATCCGACATCGTATAATTAAATTTTCTGCCAAAATAGTGTAATGCAAAATCGTACCGACGCTTAATAGTGCGTTGGTTAAATCTAGCACAAAACCAACAACTACCAACGTCGTGGTCAGGGCCTAGGCAAGGAATACAGTAAGAATGAAAGTCCTTATGAGGTATTTGCTTCCCACAAGAAATACAATTATTAACTTTTTCTGACATCGGACTGGAGCAAGAAAAAAGTTTCCCCAATGGGGTACTTAGCTTTTAAAAAAGACTTCGGATCTGAAATTCAAACACAAAAATCTCAGGAGTCGGCCGACCAGCACTTGCGAACTGCTTCTACTTCGGGCACCGCGTGGAAAGAAAAACTGGAGAAAATGGCGTCAGCTGCATCTTTTATACCCCTGACGCCTTGATGTCAGGAAAGAGGTGACAACAACCGACGCCGGACCAAGACTTTGGAATTCAGGCCGACTGAGGGTAGCCTGCCAGCAGGATAACCCAATTGTAATGACTGCAACAGTGAAACATGAAGAACATCCTGACTGAACTTCAAGGGTAGGTCATGCAGAGACAACTTGAGTTTTACAGCAGTACCAAAACATACTGAAGGGAAGGATTGTGAAGACTTTGTAAGAAGATGCATCAGCACATGGACTGGACTTTACTACTGATATTAAAATAGAGAGAGTACATAAAGTAAATATTTCTTATTAGAAGCTAAAAATGCAGTCAAGACCTATACTGATTAAACTGCACACATTTCAGCAAAAGGAGGATGTTTTTTCTGTTTTGTGGGAGAAGGGAACAATCTTAAAGGTTGGGGAGACAAAGGTTTATGTGAATAATTACTTTCTTACTTCAAGCATGAACTAACACAAATGCTTTTCTTCTTTGCATAAGACTATATTGAGAAATTACATTTCACTTCAAATCACTGTATCTTGCATTACTTAAATTTTTCTACCCACTCGAGTTAAAAACCTACATTGTTTCTCAACAGGTGCAAAATGAACAAGCACAGAAACAAATAAATGATGGAGGCAACAGCAGGTGATGAGGGCACAAGCAACCAGTCAAAAGGTGCAAAAAGTGAAATATAGACACTTCATGTGGGAAATTTCCTGTGAAGCCCTTTTCTGTTTTTCAAACGAAAATGATGAATAAAACAAAGTTACAGTTTTCAAAAAATTAGAAGGCTCTGCAAAAAACAATGTCCTATGAACACTGAATAAGGACATTACTTAAAAAAGAAAAATGTTTAATGAAAATGATGCGATTATAATCAAACTAAAGCCACGGTGGTGCAGCGGTAGCATTGTCGCCTCACAGCAAGAGGTACACCTGTTTGATTCTCGGCTGGAGCGCCTTCTGTTTGGAGTCTGCATGTCCTCCCTGAGGTTGAGTGGCGTTCGAAAGACATGCGTGAATGGGTGTGCCTTCATTGAAGGTTGGGCGTCGGGTTGGCAACTCGGCACCATAAAAATCTCCTGCCAATCATTAGCGAACCGGAGTTCCGTTGTGGCGACCCCTAACCGGGAAAAGCTGAAAGAAGAAGAAAGATGCGATTATAATCAAACTGAGAGTTATCTGAATGACACATTAAACATTGAAATCAGTTAAGTACTAGTCAGAAAATAACTGTTTGATTAATATAAATGAAATATCAAATTTTTACTTAAAATGAAAGTTTATCGGTGGGATTTAATAAAATCTACATGGTGTTTTTTCACCACGTGTACATCATGGAGCAATGTGCACACAGGCGGGGAAACTTTTAAATTCAGTTAGCACCATGTAGTGCTGCACACTCCCGTGCAAACAAGGTAAACAGAGTGGCATGCTAATTACTGCATAAGCAGCTGAATTGCATGTTAATCAACCAAGGCAACACGCTTGAAGCTATTCAACAAGCTATAAAGCAACTGTGTAGAATCCATGCTGATGTTCCCCATGAGAAAGGAGTCTACATGGGCAGAATAATAAGTAAAATGTGTGAGATTTGTACAGAACTGACCTTGACATGTGACAGTAGGCTGGATGCAACAAAAGGAGAGTAAAAATAGCCACATAAATTGTTTTTGTGCAATAAAACAAATGCTGCATTGCTCCACCACCCTCAAATGAACAGTACACTTGTAAGTAATGCAGACAGATAGAAGTGTAAACATGTGTGCTAATCAAAATAATAATAAAAACCATTAAACAGACTATTCATAGTTACATGTCAGCATATGCAATATGCAGCTGACAAAATGCAGGCATAACATCTTAAAATCAGTACTCCTCTGTGTTCAACACAAACAGTTCAGCTCCCCTTTAGTTTCCTTAGCTACACAATTGTCTTCTGGTGTAGACTCAGGGCTGTCAGCATAGTGAAGATGCAAATGAGGTCTAAACTCATCAGAATTACTGAATCCAAAAAAATTGGATCTATGCAGGGATGTAAACATAGTGCAGGCACCCCCTTAGTGTTTGTGTTTAATGGATGGCAACTGTGAATACTTATATCAGGTGTGTGTGTCAGCCTAGACTTGCAAAGTGTTACATGTATGTCTGTCAAGGTTGGAAATGCAAGTAAGCAGCACATAATTCACAGGTTCTGTTTCATTAACATCCAACCTCCTCTTCAGTTGTGTGCAAATTGTTTTCTCTGTCAGTTTTTTATGATTATATTATTATTGTTGGCAATTGTCTGTGTGATGCGGTGGTTAGCACAATCACAGGCAAAGGAAGAATAATGGAAGGTTTGGCTATGCTTATCTTGTTTGTGCAGTGCTGCATGGAAGGCAAAAGGGAAACCTTAAGAATGACTTGTGCATAAGGGAATGTCATGTAAAACTCTTCCAGTGGCAGCACTGCTAAACCCAAATGGTTAGTAATGTTTCTGTGGAATACACTTGCTACTTAACTGACTCTGTTGCAGCAGGTGTTAATGAAGTGAAATGTTCCTTTTTGGGGCAAGATGGTACTGGGTTTGAATACAGCTGTATCTAATACTTTTAACTACTTCTGCTTTACCACTGGTGTGCATTGGTGAGCAATGCTCACCATCTGTCAATAATGCATTAAAGAAAATAATTGGGAAAGATAGGAAGGTAGTGAAATGGGGAGCAAGCAAAGGGAAGAAGAAATGGAAAGCAATAAAGGAATGTGCAGGAGGGAGGTAGGAAAGAACCATTGCTAGCCATTTCTTCAAAAGTAAAACTGATAATATATGCAGAATATTAGCTAAATTTGGACTGCACCTCCAGAGAGAGGGGTGACCACAAAGCAATCATGTTGTATAGCCAATTGGACACACATGCAAAACGGAGAGATATCTATGGGACAAATTTTTTTTGACAGAGAAATGTTGGAGAATAGATGTAGGTATGTCTGGTTCTAGTAAGTTATGTAGGTGAGGAAGCAATTGCAGACAGACAAGACAAACAAGACAAGACACAGGGATGGTGATGCACACAAGAGGTCAGTGGACACCTTGGTTGGGGAGAAGGTGAGGACATCCAGGACCCATGGACATCAAGCTTGTTGACAGCGAGAATTGAGTCATCACCCACAGGACTGCCATCACTGTCATCTCACTCCACCACTGGCTGGAGTGCTCAATGTCTCCTTCTCCTCCTACTGGTCCGATGTAAAATGAAGGAGAGCAGCCCCTCCATCTAGTATAGGCATACACCAGCAGTGTGGAGCACAACTCTCTGCACCATCCCTGCAGTTTAGCATGGGTGATAAACTCATCAGTCCTGGAAGGAACCACTGGCCTATCCTCTGGGGCAGAACTACCTTTGGGAGCAGGTAGTGCAGGGGCAGCAGAGGTGGTGCTTCCAGGTCGGCTCCCAGATGTGCTGGGTAATGGTGCTGAGGCTAGTGAAGTGGGGGCAGGTAGACCATGTGGGGGCAGGCCTACCCCACTGTGCCATGGAGCTTTTTGTGATGTGTTTCACATGGATGACATGGACACATTTTGATGATACATAATAAAATAAAAAAAAGATAAGGGATGGGGTGAGAGAAAAAAAGAGATAAGATTAGTATCTTCATATATAACATAGAATGCATTAATACAACTATTTGACTCTATTATCTTAATATTTACTCTTAAGACTATCACCTAACTGATAACTTATTACTTTTAAGACTAGCATCTCCTAACAGATGCACACTATACTACAGATTGCAGTAAGCACACCTTTACATGTGCATATATTAGACATATACATGCTCCAATTATCCAGATTACAGTTTACAGCAGGGCATGTGTGCCACTGGTATAGAGCTTTTACTTTAAACCTTTAAGCTACACATAATTGAAGACTTAACACTCATTGTATAGGTGAAAGGTGTGATATTTGAACCCACCACCTCTAACTAAAGTATAACATTGTACTCTTGGTTTGCACTACAGACTAATGCATGCATACTTGCTTTTACAGCTGAGATATGCATGCTCATTTTGATAAAACTGTATAATTTTTAATGTTAGAACAACACTACTCTTCTGCTGCATACATGCCACAGATCTCCCTCATCCTCGCTATTCTAGTGCCATGGGTCGTAACATTGCACTCCCTCTCTATGGCAGCTGTAGAATAAAAAGAACAGAACAAAATACCATTATGAATATCAGTCTTGCCTATATTCAGCTTTTAAGCCTTACAAGTACTCTCTGTAGTTGATACTTACACATGCATGGGATGCCCACCATCCTAAATTCCTCAATCCAAGCATCGAGGTTACTCATCTTCCTCCTCCTCCTCCTCTGGAGGTCACTGTAGTGCTGCCTCTCTTGTTGAGCAGTGTGGGGGATAGCGGTGGCACTGGTCACAGACTGGGCCAAACTATCCCAAGCCTCTGACACCCAGAATAGTCCCCTTGCAGCAACCTGGCACTGTGGCGTTTCACTAGGACTCCTGGACACCCCATCTCTCAGCCCTAAATCTCACACCCTGTCCATGAATGCCTGCCATGTCTATCACAGATCATGAGCAATGGAGACTGATGGTTTCCCACCAGTTCCAATTATCACATTTACTGGGAGTGTGCACACTGTTTGAAAAGGTTGCACACCGCTTACCATCATGCAAACATGGTTCTCCACGATGAGCGATGTTAAGAGGTGTGCAACAGTGGCAATCAATGCAATTTCAACGTCATTTTATGTACTGGCAGCTGTGTATGTGTGTTTGACAAATGTGAAGGTCACAGCAGTCCAGAGAGTGAAATATCCTTACAGGAATATAGTGCACGGTATATCCACAGTCATACATTTGATAACAAATATGATAATACATAGATAAATAAAGAAATAACTGACACAATATTAGTGTCTCAGCCCTCATACATATAATTAATATCAGCTACACTATGTCAAGTGTTATAAGTGAGACTGACTATAATGGCAAATGAAACAGCAGTAAAAGTGTATGGAAGATGCTGTATTTGAACTCAAGACCATATGCATGACAGTCCTACACTAACACCTGTTGCCAGAAGAGAGTTGAAATAACAGCTGTTCATTTTTCAGTTCATGGCTATAAACTGCAATGTCACAACAGTAAAATAAAGGTTGCACATACTGTACTAAAACCTAGGACCATCTGTATTCCAGCCCTACACTTATACCTGCTACCACAGGCAACAGCATTGATTGAATGTATCTAGTTTCTATTTTTCTGTCTGTCTACTTTCTGGGTGGTTTACTTATCCAGTAAAAAAAGGGAGAAATTCTTGAAATGAGGGAAAAGCAACCTATAACATACACAGTAGAAAATGTTAGTACACATGAGATATTTCTATATAGGTCTGGATTTCAACTCTCACTCCAATGCAGCTTCAGAAAGCAGGATGGGTGCTTATCCTTCTGTCATACAAACAGCTTTGCAGCAAAGAACTGAAGTCATTCTTCACACAGACACCAACAGCAAATGTACACTGATATCAAACCATAAACTGCTATTAGTACATTTATTAAATTTATTATATTTGGACGTAGTGCACTTAGTGATCACACAACCTATTATGATTACTGATTGCAAATATACAGCTCTGTCTTACCTTTTTGTGTTTCTTGGTCATTCATCAATTATTACACGAGTACTCTGATACATGCAGTGTGTAAGCCATTCTATATCATTGGCCTTAAAATATGTGAGGATATTAACTTTGAATAATATGATATGCAGTTGCCAACAACTAAAGAACAGCAGGTTGGATGGCACAAGCAAGCATAGAATGCTCTTTTTTGGGGGGGGGGGGCAAAGGTGAGTTACTGTTATAACACATAGAAGGGTACACTGTTCTTCTGAGGGGGGAAACAAATCTGAGTTACTGTTATGGCACAAATAAGCACAGACTGTTCTTTTGGGGCTAGCAAAGGTGAGTTACTGTTATGGCACAAACAAGAATGGGGTGTTATTTTTTTGGGGGGGCAAAGGTAAGTTAGTGCTATGGCACAAACAAGGATACGTTGCTTTTGTTACTCTTCTTGTTTTGCATCCCGCCTCTTTGATCTTGTGAAGGTTGTGAAGTCAGAAAAGTACAGTTGTGTAAACTTACCATAAATGTAGATGTTCAAGTGTATTCACTGTTGCAGTCATTACATTTGGGTTATCTGCTTGCAGTAGCCCTCAGTCAGCCTGATTAACAAAGTCTTGGGTCCTGTGCCAGATGCTGTCCCTTCTTCCATGTCGTCAGGTCGTCAGGGGTATAAAATATGCAGCCAACGCCATTACATCAGGTTTTCTTACCCCAGATATCAGGTGCCCCCCCTAACGGGAAGCAATTAAATCTATAATTACAAGAATATACCTCCAACAAAAAAGCAAATACACCAAAAAGCTTTTTGAGCATTGTAAGGGTGAGTAGAGGTATAGCCAAAAGAAGGAAGGGGGCTGGAGGGAGGGTAACCAGGACTGCAAAATTGAATACACTCAGACATCTACATTTATGGTAAGTGTACACAACTGTACTATGTTCTTCGTGTTTCACTGTTGCAGTCCTTACATTTGGGTAGATTCCCAAAGCTAAGATTGGGAGGAGGAATTTAAATAGAATTAGGACCAGCTATAAGACACTGCAAGACTGCAGTGGCAAAGCCAGCTCTGGATTTAGAGAAAAATGGCAAATGATAATGCTTGGTGAAAGTATGTACAGAACTCCAGGTAGCACCTTCCCTGGAAGGAACGCCCCTGAGAAAGGCTGTGGAGGTAGAAGCAGCTCTGGTTGAATGGGGTCTGATGCTCTGTTTTCCATGGTGCTTATAGCAGAAATGAATGCAGTGGCCTATCCATTTTGAAATGGTTTGCTTTGAAATAGCTTCCCCCTCTGTCCCTGCAGCAAATGCCACCAGCAGTTGTTCAGATTTCCTTTGAGGTTTAGTCCTGTCCAGGTAAAATCTAAGTTGTCTGTGCACATCTAAGAAGTGCAGTATCCATTCCGCTTTGTTCTGTGGGTTAGGAAAGAAGGTAAGCAAATGAATGGACTGATTAAGAGCCACACTGGACACCACCTTGGGCATGAAGGATGGTTTGATTCTGAGGGACACCCTGTCCGCATGAAATATGATGAAAGGCTCCACTGCAATAAGGGCCTGTAATTCAGATACCCTTCTTGCAGAAGTGATTGCTAAAAAGAAAGCTGTTTTCCAGGAAAGGAATTTTAAATCTGCAGTAGCAGCTGGCTCAAAAGGAGGAAGAGTGAGTTTCTCCAAGACAAAGTTAAGGTCCCAGGCTGGAGTTGGAGCTCTCCTGGATGGCCTTAAATTTTTGGTTCCTCTGAGGAACTGCTTGAGCAGTGGGTGAGAGAAGAGGGGAGGCTCTGTGCTGTAATGAGCTGAGGCTTGAATTTTGATGGAGGAAACGGACAAGCCATTATGAAGCATCTTAGTCAAGTATTGTAGAATCTGAGGTAAATTGGGCACTGCTGCGCTCATCCCTTGAGATTGATTCCAGGCACAAAATCTTTACCATTTTGCAGCATAAGATTTTCTAGTACTATGCCTCCTTGCCTCTAAAATGATATCCATCACTGATTTACTGAAGGATGGTATAGGAGAGATTAGGTAATTAGCCAGGCTGCTAGGTTCAGGGTTTGCAGCTGAGGTTGCAGAATCTGGTTCTCCTGCTGAGACAACAGGGAAGGAGTCTGAGGCAGGTGCCATGGGGCCAAGCGTGACACACTGCGCAATAGGGGGTACCAGTGTTGGCGTGGCCAGTCTGGTGCAATTAAAATCGTCCTTGGCTTGTCCTGTTTGATCTTTAGTAGTACCTTGGAGAGCAGAGGCAGAGGAGGAAAGGCATAAACTGATAGGTTTTTCCAGCTGAAGAATAGAGCATCCACTTTCCAAGCTAGCTTGTGGGGAATTCTTGTGCAAAATATGTCCAATTGATGGTTCGGGGGGGGGGGGGCAAACAGGTCTATATCTGGGCTCCCCCAGTTGCTTGTCATCATGTTGAAAATCCTTGGTTCCAGTTTCCACTCATGTGGGTCCATGAGGTTTCTGCTTAGTCCGTCTGCCAGTGTATTTATTTTTCCTGGCAGGATTTGAGCTTGTAGATTCACTTGGTAGCTCAAGGCTGTGGTCCACAATGCCATGGCTAGTCTGCGGAGGGGGTAAGAATGTGTACCCCCCTGCTTGTTTATGTACCACATGACAGTGGTGTTGTCCGTCTTTACCATTAGTTACCCTGGAAGAATGTGGTCCTTGAAGGCTGTCAGAGCATTCTGTACAGCTAACATTTCCTTTTGATTTATGTGCAGGTGCATTTGACTTGGATTCCATTTTCCCTGAATGCACTTCCCTGCCAGATGAGCCCCCCCATGCATAGTCTGATGTGCCTGTTGTTAAAGTTTGGGTGGCAGGAGGTAGTGTGAATGGTAGTCCCCTGTTTTGGAGGCAGGCCTCTGCCCACCAAAGGAACTCTAGGCGTAGGCAAGGTATGATAGGAATCATTGCTTCTAGATCCTGTGAATGTTGGCACCATAGGCTTTTGAGATACCATTGTAGTTTCCTCATATGCAGCCTTGCATATGGAATTAGAAGAATGCAGGAGGCCATGAACCCCAAGGCTTGCAGTATTTGCCTTGCAGATAGCTGCGTTTGTGTGGCCACTTGTTTGAAGTAGGTTGTCAAACAAATCCGTTTCTCTGGCATGAGGAAAGCCATCTGGGAAGTTGTATTCAAGCTTGCTCCCAGGAATATAATTTGTTGACAGGGTACCAGGTGTAATATCTTTTCATTTATGATGTACCCCAGACAAGTCAGCACCCTTTGAACACAGGCCAGATGATTCAAAAGTATGTCCTGGCTTTCTGCCTGAATTAGACAATCGTCCAGGTATGGGTATATTTCAATATTTCTTTGCCTGCAAAATGCAGTGACTGGAGCTAGGCACTTTGTAAATACCCTGGGCACAGTAGATAAGCTAGAGGGCAGTGCAGAGAACCGACAGTGCATGTAGCCTGCTTTGAAGCCTAGGTATCTTCTGCAAGACTCCCTGATAGGGATGTGCAGGTATGCTTCTTTTAAGTCTAGTATTGCCAACCATGCATCTTTGCCTAGCATAGGAAGCAGCTGGTGAAGAGTCAGCATTTTGAATTTTGGAATCACCAGAAAGGTGTTTAGAGTAGAAAGGTCCAGGATAGGATGCCATGTACTGCCTTTTCTAGGTACCAGGAAAAGTCATGAATAGAAATCTTGTCCCTTTTCCTCTTCTGGTACCAACTGAATAGCCCCATGCTAAAGAGAGAGAGAACTTGATTTTGGGCCTGTGACCACTGATTTGGGGGGGTAGATCTAGCCACCCGCTTGGTGTTGGTAACGTGTGGAAGTGAAATCTGTATCCTTGGGAGACTATATTTAAAACCCATTTGTCCTGAGTAATGAGTTCCCAGTTTTTGGCCTGCAGACCAATCTTTCTGCCTAAAGGAGTATTCAGTTGGGAAGTGCTTGGAAGTTCTAAAAGCAGGTCACTGAGACAGTTTTCCATAGGGGGGAGTCTTACTACTCCCAGATTTGGGTGCGGAAATCCCCCACTACTTAGTCTTGTGTTCCCCTGGGACTGAAATCTGGGGTTTCTGCTGTGTCTGAGTTTGGCTTGAGAAGACCTGGAAGGGGCTGGAAAAGACCAGTTCTTAGAGTGCCAGTGCCTACTAAATCTAGGAGGCTGAACTTGCAAGAAATCTTTAACAGATTGCATAGATTTAGCTTTATCTTCCATCTTTTTAAGAACTTCCTCAGCTTTGTTGCCCAACAGGCGGTCCTGATTTAAGGGAGCATCCAACAGTTTAGCTTTAACATGATCAGGAAAAGATTGCTTCTTAAGCCAAGCATGCCTTCTGAGCACAGACCCAGTAACAGCAGCCCTGCAAGAGGCCTCTAATGAATCAAATCCACATTGCAAAGTATGTTTACCAACCTGTTCAGCAGAATGCATTAAATCCTTTATTTCTTTATTTTCAGCACAGTCACGAATCAACATCAATTTCTGCTTAAGCAACCCAATAACATGTTGTTGATACTTTAACATATGAAGCTGGCAGTTTAAAGCCCTAATGGCCAAGGTTGCAGAAGTGTAAACCTTCTTATCCCATCTGTCCAGCGCCCTGGAGTCTCTACCAGAAGGGGTAGGATTTTTAGCAGTAGAAGCCTTAATACCCTTGGGTCCCTGTGAAATAGTCTCTGAATCTGCAATAGGATTTTTAAAAAGAAACTTGCATGATAAGGAACCCTGTAATATCTGTCAGGTTTTCTGGGAGCAGGAGACAAAGAATTAGGGGCCAAACTAGATTCCGAAAAGGCATCATCAACAATGTCTAGTAGAGGAGGTATAACTAAAGGCCTACACTGAGGCAGGAGTAAGAAATCCCTAAGCCTCTTTTTTGAATCAGAAAAATCCTGTCTTTCCCAGTTGAAATGCTCCCTTAGAGTATGTATGGTTTCACCAAAAGAAATATCTTCTGGAGGGGAAGCAGAGGGAATGGAGTCCTCTGCATCAGAATCCTCATAAGTGGATAAGGACAAATACAGATCATCAGAAGAATCAGAAAAATCAGAATCCTGGTCAGAAGATTCATAAACAAATTCAGTCCTAGGTCTCTTAGAAGGGGGAGGTTGGCTTCCCCTGATTAAAGTTATAAGATCTTCAGCCATTCTTATCATTTGTTTTTTAGGCATAGAGGCCTGAGCATGTGGCCTGGGCATCGTTTTTTTAGGCATGATTCGAGATTTAGGCTTAAATGAAGAAGGAGGCATCAGTTTAATATGCAAGTCCGTAGGCCTGAATACACCCTCAGAAGCCAGTGCCTGCACAGTGGCTCCGGACCCATCCAAGGTAGAGACATCCACAGGTTCCACAGTTGAAGCATCTCGTGGCATACTGGACTTAGAATGGGTCTCAGTAGAGGCCTGCGAATCAGAAGTAGCGGGTATCAGGGGCTGCAAAAGCACCTCACTGAGTACCTGCGAACTGGTAACTGGCTTAGGAGAAGCGTCGTCGGCAGCTTTGGACCTAGGCGGCCTGTCTCTGTCTTTATCTTTGCGTTTCTTCGGAATCCCAGTAGTCGGATGGCTAACCAATGACATTTCTGGATAATTAAACCGAGAACCAAAATATTTAGAGGCAAAAATATACCAATGACAGATAGTGCGCTGATTAAATAAAGCACAAAATCGACAGCCAGGTACGTCGTGGTCAGGGCCCAGGGAAGGAATACAGTACGAATGAAAATCTTTGTGAGGTATTTGCTTTCCACAAGTAATGCAATTATTAACTTTTACTGACATCGGTAAGGAGCAAGCAAAAGTTTCCCCAATGGGGTACTTAGCTTTAGTTGAAGACTTCGGTTCTGAAACTCGAAAACAAAAATTTCAGGAGTCGGCCGACCAGCACTTGCGAACTGCTTCTGCTTCGGGCACCGCATGGCAAGAAAGACTGATGTAATGGCGTCGGCTGCATGTTTTATACCCCTGTCAACCTGACATCATGGAAGAATGGACAGCATCCAACACAGGACCCAAGACTTTGTTAATCAGGCCGACTGAGGGCTACTGCAAGCAGATAACCCAAATGTAATGACTGCAACAGTGAAACATGAAGAACATCTGCAATGTGTATCATTACTTACTAACATCCCTCTGTAAAGATTTTCCTATGCAAACATATGATGCTAAACTGAGGGCATGCAGTGATCATCAGTACTTTTGAGAGGTATGACTGTGTGAATATTTGATGCTTGAGGCCTACTACTTACTAATGGACACAAGTCAAATAAGTCTCTGGTGTGACATGTTAATGTAATTTCTGTACAAATCTCCCACCTTTTACTTTCTTACTGTACCAAGTGATAAAATACAAATATATGCCATATTATTATTAAACAATACACTCCAGGTTCAGGCTTTACCTTGTAAATGCAGCAGTTGTTACAGTGTTACTTCAGGGCTGACTCTGTCTGATGCAAGCAGTACACAGCCAATACATGGGTAGGTAAAGTTTGTGTGAGTTGCCTGGCATCAATGTTAATAAATGTATGTGGGTAGGAGGAAGGTTTTAGGCCCCTAGGTAGTGTGTTAGTGTGCTATGCGTTGTCTCTTAGCCAATGCAAGGGCATACTGAGCACAACTATGTCTGCCTACTCCCACAACAGTTGGTGGTTCCCCCTCTGACTCCTCATCTGACTGTAACTGTGGTGACTTTGACATTGGTGGTGGGATGTGTGCCCCTTACCCTTGCTGATCCTGCTGCAGCTGTTTCATCAGGATTATGCTATGCAGCATGGCACATACTATGAAGATTTCTGCACATGTTCGTGGCTTGTACTGCAGGGCTCTCCCAGATGTATCTAGGCACCAGAACCATGACTTCAGCAGCACAAACATGTTCTATAACATTTCTGATTTGAGCGTGTGCCTCATTATGTCTTTCTCTTGTGGGTGAGTGTGCATTTCTGATGGGTGTCATCAGCCACAGTTCCACTGCATAGCCTGCATCCCCCAATAAATTATCCCGTGGGATATCTCCACTAGAAAACATCTGGTACAGCTGGGAGGTGTGCCAGATATGTGAGTCATGGTAACTGCCAGAGTTGCTAGCACACACGTTCAAGATGACTCATTTGGCATTGCACATAACTTGGCAGTTGTCAGAGTGATAGCCCTTTCTGTTAATGTAGAGCCAACCCTGTTCCCCAGGTGGTGCTTTAATTTTTACATGAGTGTTATCTATGGCACCCAGTACTTCAGGGTAGTGCACTTTCCAGTAGAAATGTTGTACATTCCTGGCCCTCTCCTCAGAGCTATGGGGAAAATGTGTGCTCACTGGCATGTTGGAGCATAGCATCCAGGAACTGGTGGAGGAACCTTGTAGCTGATGCCTGTGACACCCCCAGCATGTCCCCTGTTGGTCTCTGAAAGGTATCTGTAGCTAAGATTCTAGGGGCTACACATACCCTAGTTTACATTGGGATGGGTTCTGTGTCTGGTGGACATCTGCAATAAATAAACTCTATAACAAAAGGAAAAGAGAAGGGGCAGGTGCCCAACTGGAAGCAATGTCTCCTTAGCCTGAACAAGCAAATATGAGCACTAGTGAAATCCTCCAAAGCAAACTTCGAGTCCAAATTGGCCACATCTACTAGAGACAATCATAAGGCCTTCTTCACATATGTCCGCAACCTCAAAGGAAGCACCTAGATCTGTTCATAACTGGTGGTCAAGGACATCACATATACAAATGTGGGAGATATAGCAAGCTTGCTGGCTGACAGATCCAGTGAAAAACTTTACCCCTCTGTCTCCCCCCCCCCTCAGTAAATCAGGAGATCCCCAGTACCTGCTCCCTTCCCCTTATATCTAGGGAACAGCTCATCACTACTCTCTCAAAGGCAAAAATGCAGCCTTCAAGGAACCCAATAACATCCCAGGCTGCATCCTACGTGAATTCAGGCAGGAACTTGCAGCACCATTAGGCACCCTAATCAACCAAAGCCTGAGTAGTGGCTTCATCCCAGCTCAGTGGAGGACAGCCACTGTCATCCCTTTACACAAAGGTGGAGTGTCCACTGATCCGGGAAATTACAGACCCATCAGCCTAACTAGCCTGATCTGCAAGGCCATGGAATGGATTATCATGGACCTCATTAATAAGGACAATGGCAACATCCAAACACTGGATCCCACACAGTTTGGCTTCATTAAGTGGAGGTCATGTCTGGTAAATTTGGTTGACTTCTTTGAGACAGTCACCAAAGCCATGGACGAGGGGAAGATGGTGCACACCACCTACCTTGACCTGGCCAAAGCCTGTGACACTGTTCCTCACTCAGGCATAATAGATAAACTCTCTCAACTAGGAATCAATCCATAGGTTACCAGATGGGTAGCAAACTGGCTCACTGATAGAACCCATGTAGTCAAAATAGGGGAAGCCACCTCAAGCAGTAAACCCGTAACAAGCAGCATACCCCAGGGTTCAGTCTTGGGGGCTCTGTTACTTAGGATATACTTTTCTGAGGTGCAGGCCAAAACTAGTGGGCTATGGCTGACCAAGTTTGCAGATGACTGCAAGCTGGATGCTGTCATCAATTCTCCTAGTGATATGGACATCCTCCAAGAGGGTCTCACTCAGACAAATGACTGGTGCCAGAAACATGGCCTCAAGCTAAATACCAAAAAATGCATCATCATCCCCTTTGTGGAGAGTGATGTCCTCAGCAATTATCACATTAATAACAATGTCCTAAGCACGGAATTAGTCGTGAGGGATTTGGGCACCCAGGTTGATAGCAACCTGCCTTTTGACCACCATGTTGCTTCCATTGTATGGAAAGCCTTCTACATGGCCCACCTCATAAGTAAGGGTATCTCATCCAGGGACAAGGAGGTCATAACATCCCTGTATTCTGCCCTTATAAGGCCCATTATTGAGTACAATGCCCCTTTCGGCATGTACTTCTTAAAGCACATGCAACAGCTGGACAGACCACAGAGGTTCCTCACCAGGAGAATCCAGGGCCTCAAACTTCTACCATACACAGACAGGCTAAAGGCCCTATCCCTCTACTCAGTTTCATACAGACTCCTCAGAGGTGACCTTTGTCTGACACTCAGGGTGCATAACTAACTTAGTGCTTAGTATATCTGCATTTGTGTTGTTGAACTGCTCATTGTACCTTTGAGTTATATCGGCCTTTGAAAGTTGCACACAAAACCAACCAGACCTGGTATCCAAAGAGCTCTTGAAGATGAAGCAACAAAGACATCCAAGAAAAAACAACAGTAGCTCAGCACCAAACACTACTTTAATGAGTAAAATAATAAAGCACAGCAAGGCTTTTGTGTTACAAACCTCTTTCTCAATGCAATTACATAGCTCATCATCTTCACAGTGTTTAAATATTTACACCAGCCACTCACACACATTCTTAAAATCATATTTGTTATTAAATAGCTAAATGCAATTAAAATAAAACAACACAGAAAAAGGAACACATATACATATATAAAAACAAGCCATAGAATCCAAATATAAATAAATAATATATTATATATTATAAGTATTATTATATTAAATATTATTATGAAAATAAAAACAAATACTACCTATATACATATTGATGTTTATTTTTCAGTATAGGCTTAATACTATCGGTACTATTCAATCCTGGCATTTTATCAACTCTAAAATAGTTAATCCAATCATATTCAATCATCTCTGTTTTATTCACTAGGTCACCTCCTCTTGCATTGCGATAGATGACATGTAAATCCCTAAATTTAAACTTATGATGAAGGCCCACAGATAAAATGTGTTTGCTCAGGACATTCATCTCAACATTTCTTCAAATTTTCGAAAGATGCAACCTTATCCTTTCTTTTAATTTCTTATTAGTTCTACCCATGTAAAAGCACTCACAGGAAATGCAGTTAGCAAGACAAATCACATACTGAGTATTAAATGTAGCAATAACACGAAAGAAATTCCTTCGCTATGATCGGATGCATAAAAGAAAGGTCAGTATCAATATTTATGCAACATACACAGTTGAGACAGGGAACTGTCATATTCTTATTCACTAACTGTATTTCAGTTGTTATATTACTCAAATCCTTATAGCATAAATATTGTTTAAGATTTCTTTCTCTCTTATGAATAAACTTAGGCTCTTTACATAAAAGTTTAACATCCTCATTCAATTGGAAGATGGTCCAATTTTTATGTATAATATTTTAATCATATTACTATGCCTATTATATTTCATAATATCCCCGAAATTCCACTAAAAATCACTAGCAAACTGTTGTCTAATCAATTGTCTAGAAAAGCATGGTGTGCCTAAGTTACTCTGTTAATTTATCACTACATACTTCATATCTTCCAAAAAAACTCCTAGAGCAAAAGTCATTAGCCATATAATCAATATCTTGTATAAAATTTTCAGTTCTAGTGTTAAGCTGGATCTGTATTACAACCATGAAAAG